>NC_044205.1:28989385-29152404 GCF_900880675.1 Sparus aurata
AAAAATGTCCTATATTCATACTTGAAAACAGTCGGTTGTGAAAAATAGGGAGATTTTTTTCATCGGTGTATCGGCCCAAGTAACAAGGGTCCTTCCCCAGGTGTGTGTTTTATTTGTCATCATTTCTTGCCTTGTATTTTAAACCACACATGTCCAAAATTCTTAGAACAGTCAGTGTTTCCCCTAAATTTTTTGTAGCAGCTGTGCTCTGAGTTGATAACCCAGCAACACTAGGGGGTTCGGGGGGCATGCCCGCCTGGGAGAACATTTTGAAAAATGACCCTTTAAATGTCACCTAGTGGTGAGATTTAAAGGGTCATTAAAAAAAAAAGAAATCTTTTTCAGAATTTCGGAATCAGAATCTAAGACATTAGACAAAATAGTGTAGAAGCTGACATTGCTGCTTGAAAATATGTGAACCTCTTGAGTTTTAGAGAACTTTCTTAACACTATTTTCAGAAGTCAGTGGGCCACATGACATGGAAGCTATTGAGAAAAAAATCATCATTTCTCCATGTTAATATTCATATAAAATAGAGGAAGCACTAAAATACAATAACAATAGGTGTGTCTCATTCGTCCAGTTTACTAATACAATCTGCTGCTGGAGTCACTGGGTCACATGACATGGAAGATATTGAAAACATGTAATTATTTTGTATTAATATATTTATGCTAAGTAATTTAATGACGGTCCCTAAATCAGTCTCAGTGATTCAGCGCGGCTCTGGGAGGTGAGCTAACCGTCCTCCTGCTGCTCACACTGGGTGAACCTCAGTAAAGTCTCAGCTGGACCCGAGTGAAGATCCACCGAATATCCAACCTGAAACTAACTTCAGTGAGTTCAATGAGTCGCCTGTTGCAGCCTTTGAATAGGATGACGAGGATTTCAGTCACTCAACTTAAACGCTGACTTGTAGAAATTATACAAATAGCAGTAATGACAATAATAATCGATTTCAGGCTAATTTACAGTGTAGTGCTTTCACTGTGTGCAACTTAAATTCGCCATTCGCCCCCTGTGATATTAAACTGACAGAAATCATGTCATCATCAAAATCAAATGTCATTATGTTTACCAACACCTGACGGATGTGCATGATTCACGAGAGCCTCATTTTCAGGTCAGAAAAGCCGGATTGCCAGAAACTAACATTATTAGCCAATCAGAAGTGAAGTGGGGCGGGTCTTGGAAAAATGTGCTTCAACCGAGTCTGCTGCATTGATCCCCGTGCAGAGACGAGTGATGGGAACGGCAGTTCTTTTTACTGTACTGAATCTCTAGAATCTGTTCATTAAAATGATTCGTTCAAAAGATTCACCGAATCGTTCTGTGCTCTCCAACTCCCCGAACTGATAAGCAGCCAAACGATCCGTCATTCAGTTCATTAATCCCTGAGGTTCACGTTCCCTTACTGAGGGACGGTGCGTTCACGGACTATAGTACACAATCGTTCGCGGGAGACGCAGCGCTGCTTTGAGTGGTATACATGCACTGAAATTATTATACGGTGAAAGTGTCCTCTGTGCACCGTAAAACCACTTAACATGATGCTACACGGATGTTAGCAACATGGATGTTAGCAACACAGCGCTAGCAGTACGGTTACTGAACGTGAATCAACTCCTCTGCCCTGAGTGAGTGAGTGACACAGCGCCACTTTCAGCACAGTACGTGAACGAGAATCACGTCCTCAGCGACGCGAATCATGAGTGAGTGACAGCGCGAACGTGATTCACGTCCTGGCAGCCCTCGTTCGCGAACAACCTTTTTTTTTTTTTCTTTTCCAAAAACTTTATTGAAAGTTGCCAGCACATACAAATGCATGCCAACAATACAACTATGCTGGTGTAATCATGAGAACACAGAAATAGAACAAAATGTTTACATTCAAAGGTAAACAACGGGACATGAAAGGTGACGAAAAAGAGAGAGAGAGAGAGAGAATAACAAAAAGAGCGCGAGAGTATGACAATCAGATTACGTAAACACTTTATAGGTACAGCATACATTAAGAGTTTTGATGGCTTTTTTGTTCTTTGAGGGGGAAATTGTTGAGATATATTGTTCCATTTCTTTTAAAAACAAAGAGAAATTTGGTTTTTTGTTTGTGAACTTACACTTGTGAATGTGAAACTTAGCGAGCAGTAGAATTAGATTAACAAGAAAGAAAGCATTCTCATCTTTGCTACTGTGATCACAAGCACCAAACAAAACATTTTTATAGTATAAGACAAAGTCTGGGAAAATACAAGCAACTATAAATTTATTAATTTCATTCCACAGTTCACGAGTAAATTCACAGTACCAAAATAAATGAGAGCATGTTTCAGGAAGAGATTCGCAGAAGGAGCATTTTACATCAATGTCATTCTTCAATTTTTGTAAGAAGTGTTTGACTGGATAGAATCTGTGGATCAGCTTAAATGAAACTTCCTTTACCTTATTAGTAAGAAGAAACTTCTGTGGCAATGACCAGACTTTTTTCCAATTAATATTACTTACAAAATTGCTCCAGTAAAATGTTGCTGTAGGGACAGAAACCAAATCCCCCTGAAACAAGGCTCTCACTTTCAAATTCATACCTCTATTGAGAGAAAAGCAGAGTTTACCTAATGAAGTTTCTAATGGATCAGAAGGTGACAATGACAGGGGTGGAGAGTGGTCAGCATTCTTAAATAATATACATAAACCAGATGGTATTGCATCAAAAACTATAGAAAATTCTTTTGGAGTTACAGGTATATTATATTGGGCGAGAAATTCAGAGTAATTGTACAGAAGTCCCCTACTATCAAATAACTGACTCACCAAAAGGATACCATTGCTACCAGATAGCAAATACTATCTGCTTCACTCAGCTGATTAATATCAGGAATAGAGTCAAAAAAGTCAGAGCTAGATTGATGGCAGTACTTGGAGGTATAAAGATTACTGTAAAATTCAGCACAATAATTAGCTATTCTCTTTTGATCTTCAGTAACTAACCCATCCAATTTCAATTGTTGTATAGCATTGTTTTTAGCCTGTTGTTTTTCTAATCTGAAAAAGAAGGCAGAGTTCTGTTCTATGGAGGACCAAACCTGACATAAGTATAAATAAATAAATAAATAAATGCATAAATGCATAAATAAATACATAAATACATAAATAAATGCTGAAATAAATGTATAAATAAATAAATAAATACATGCATAAATGCATAAATAAATACATAAATAAATAAATAAATGCTGAAATAAATGTATAAATGAATAAATAAATGCATAAATAAATACATGCATAAATAAATGAATAAATAAATAAATGCTGAAATAAATGTATAAATAAATAAATAAAAGTATAAATAAAAGAATAAATGCTTTTTATTTATTTATACATTTCTGTTCACCTACATTTATTTATTTCTGTATTTCTGTTCACCTACATTTATTTATTTCTGTATTTCTGTGACCATATGTAAATGAGGAGGTAGGAGGTCCTAACTTCAGTCAAGAGCATGATTGGTTACAGGAGCGTGCCCGATGAGGGTCTACTACTTCTGCCTTACTAGCGGCGCTGATTCCTGTACACTGTACAGGAATGTTGCTGGCTACCAGCAAGCCCGCTCAGCTAACTGTTAGCTGCAGTTGTTGACATTTGTTCATGTAGCTCTGGTTTAGTTATGAATTTGACTGGCGTTCATTTTAACTTGCGAGGGTCCCAGGTGTGCTGGTGGTGTGGTTAAGAATCCCGTCTGGAGAGAGAGGGGTCCTCAGCCATGTCCGCTAACCAGGAAAAACATTCTGCTCATCGCTCCAAGTCATGTATATGTGTATTCTAGACGAGCGCTACAGAGCACAAATCGTCCAAAAGTGCATGTTGTCGGTCTCATATCTTTGTCGTGAATGTCTGTACTCTGAAATAACTCATGGGTGGAACAGGCTGAGGCATTTGTTCACGCCGAGCGGCTCGAGAGCGGAGTGGAGACCCCTTTTAGCTCTTATGTTAGCTGTTAGCTGCTCGCTGTAGCGCAGCGTCCAGGCTATCTTGTGACACTGGTTACCAACGGGTATTTTTCATTCCGCACTGTTCAAATGGTCGCTTAAAGCCATCGTACCGAGCCGCATACATCGTTATTAAGCTGAAGCTAAGTCAGTGTGAAAACTGTACACTGTCATACAGCCTGCTGGTCAAACAGTCTGCAGAGTACGTTGACATCCAGCCCGAGCTCAGCGTGAGGTCAATCAGCTGTGGCAAATCGTGAGACGTCCAGATCAACCTGTGATACAAACACCAGTAGCGACAATGGTTCATAGGAAAGCCCAGACATGTATCTCACTCTCGGTGGTAACATGTGTCAACAGTTAACCTGGACGCTACGCTCTTAGCGCTACAGCGAGCAGCTAAAAGCTAACTGCTAACAGCGGTGTCCACGCCGCTCTCGAGCCGCTCGGCATGAACAAATGCTTAATACTGTTCCACACATGAGTTGTTTAAGAGTACAGAGATTCACGACAAAGATATGAGACCGACAACATGCACTTTTGGACGATTTGTGCTCTGTAGCGCTCGTCTAGCAGTGGTTTGCAAGTCGCAGCCCCGGCTTCTCCGTGTGGATAGAAGTGTTCGAGCCACGTCAAAACGAATACACGTATACACGACTTGGAGCGATGAGCAGAATGTTTTTCCTGGTTAGCGGACATGGCTCTCCAGACAGGATTCTCAAACCACACCACCAGCACATCTGGGACCCTCGCAAGTTAAAATGAACGCCAGTTAACCTGTCACACTGGTCGAGGCCATTAAGCTAACTGGAGCTGTTTACAACGTTACAGAGAGCGAGGCTTGAGATCAGGAATCGTTTGCTTTTGTCTGGCTCTCCGATTTGACCAATCATGCTCTTGACTGAGGTCAGGACCTCCTACCTCCTCATTTACATATGGACACAGAAATACAGAAATAAATATATGTAGGTGAACAGAAATACAGAAATAAATATATGTAGGTGAACAGAAATGTATAAATAAATAAAAAGCATTTATTCTTTTATTAAAACTTTTATTTATTTATTTATTTATACATTTATTTCAGCATTTATTTATTTATTCATTTATTTATGCATGTATTTATTTATGCATTTATTTATTCATACATTTATTTATTTAGTTCAGCATTTATTTATGTATTTATTTATTTATGTATTTATTTATGCATTTATGCATTTATTTATTTATGTATTTATTTATACTTGTGTCAGGTTTGCTCCTCCATACTGTTCACCTTCTTCAAGCCATCTTCTACGCGATCTAACAAACGCTCCTTCAGCTTTTCGCTTGTAAATCTCATCCAACCTATGCTGTTGCTCAGTAAGCTCAATCTTTTCTGACTCACTGAGAGCCTCTAGTGGTTTGGATGATAAAGAAGTAATCTTAAGTATTGTGTCATTTTCTTCTGCTCTTCTTATTTTTGCCAAGTCACCACTGTATTTTCTCAGATACTTAGCAATCTCATATTTCATTAATTCCCAATTATTGCTATATACTTTTTCAGTCAGAGCTTTATTCCAATACTGTCTGATCAATCTTTCAATTTCAGTAGTTACATCTTTATATTTAAGAATGGTGCTATTAAGTTTCCAGTATGAGGATTTAGCAGAGGAGGGAGAAGACAAAAAAGGAATATTTATACTGATAGTTTTATGATCAGCTATCGGCGAAGGTAGAATGTCCGTTAAGACATTTTTCAAATCTTTAGAGACCAGCCAATATTCAATACGTGACAAGCTAGACATTGACTTGTTGTGCCATGTATAGAATTTCTGTGATACATGTGTATCTCTCCAAACATCAGTTAAAATAAATCTATCAATAAACCTCTTCAAATGAGAACTGGAGGAGTCGGCTTTCCTCGGTGGCCACCTGTCCATTTGATTATCCAGTGTAATATTGAAATCTCCACCAAGTAGTATTGAAGAATTTGGACATTTTGAGAGCCAGTGGAGCAGTTTTTTTCTAATGTATCAATATAAGTGATATTTTCTGCTTGTGAATTGAATCCATACACATTAACTAAAATGTTATTTGAATTTGCAATCTCTAGAACAAGGAATATAAAATGACCATCTTTGTCACAGTCTGAAAGTAAAACTTTCCCATTAAAACGATTTCTCAAAATGCAAACACCGGCTGAACCTTCTGACCCATGGGACATCCATAAATCCCCCCCCCACTGAGACCTCCAAAAATTAAGATCTTGTTCAGATGAGTGGGATTCTTGTATAAATCAAAAATCAGTGTTATACTGCTTGCAATATATAAAATGTAGCTTTACGTTTGACATGGTCTCTTAGGCCTCTTGCATTTAGTGCAATAACAGATAAAGACATGAAGGAAGAGAAGGAGGAATAGAAAAGTAAAATAGGATTAAGTGCAAAACCAAGTAAAGTGAATTTACGGTCCTTAAAAATGTACTTACTAACCAGGAGATGAGAAGGGCAAACCCTTTTTTTTTCTTTAAATGGTCGCAAACCTATAGTGCGGTTTCAAGTAAAGTAATAGCCTGAGGAGACAGTAAAATATAGGCTACTCTCTGTAGCAAATATCCTCACAAAAAATAAACCAAGGCACTTTTTTCTTCTCTTTTAAACAGAGGTAGGTGCATTTTAAGGTAAGTAAACAACTAAAAACAGCTGCATTAAACTGTACTTAGAAACGACTTTTATAAAGCACATGTATATCTTCAAAATTATAATACAGTAAAATAAAAATAGCAGCTTTTAACTTGAAGGTACCTAAGTACTCCTTACTAGTATTGCCTTGCCACTGAAATTAAATGTCAACTGTAAAAAAAAAAAAAAACAATCCACTGGCATTATTCCAGAATAGAGAAGAAATGAAAGGTCATATTGCAAACCTTATTGATAACACCTCATTGGCTCACCAGTCATATTTCTATGGTGGGAAAATTTCAGCTCCATTTACAAAAGCACGGCCACCAACGAAGAAAGCCAGCTTGTTTTCTTTACGTGCCTTTTCCACAGCAGGTTCCTCTTGTGTCTGTCCTCTGCCAGCTTCAGGTTGTTGCTCTTCAGGAAGGATGATTTTTTCGCTGCACGCCAGATGGCATCTCGATAAATTCGGGAGGTGAACTGCATTATGATGCCTCTGGGTTGGTTGTTGGTCGGCTTCCTGGGCCCAAGGCGATGTACCGTATCAACGACGTCTGGTAGTTTATCTTTGGCCTCTGGAAGAAGAGCCTGGCACACCTGGATGACTTCTTTGCGCACGTCCTGCTTTTCCTTCTCCTCCAAGCCGTAGAGTTTCAGGTTCCAGCGGCGGGTGTAGCTCTCCAGATGAGCTAAGCGTTTCTCTCGTGTGTCACGGCTCGCTTCGTGTTCTTTAATCTTAGACTCGATGCGATCAACTCTGTGCTTCATGGTCTTTATATCAGCACAGATAAACTCTAATGCTTCCGTGAGACCTGTAATCTGTGTAGCGTTTTCTTTGACCGCTTCTTTGACTTCTGCAATCACACTTGAGTTGTTACCAACCATCTTTTCCAGGGCGTCCGCTCTGTTGTTTATCAGCTGTGAGAGAGAGGAAAACTGGGAGAAGATGGTAGCTGTCTCCGTGTCTTCAACTCTTCTCTGCTTTACTGCGGGAGGCTTAGTCGGTGTAATGGGAAGAGGTGGAAACTCTTCTTCCATAAATGATACCTGTACTTGGCCGTTATCCGCGTCGAAATAGTCATGCATGCTGTCAGTGAGTGTATTCTTGGCTCCAGCTAGCCCGTCAGTAGCGGGGGGCGTGGGCGTAGCAGGTTTGCTAACAGAGTTAGTGGGACTCGCTAGCATCTTTAAAACATCGCTTTTTCTTCTGTCGGAGCTTTTCATTTTGGGTTTCGACATTTTCCAGAAGTAGCCGGGTAAAGATACTGTCGTTATCAGTTAAGGTAATTCGTCTGTTCGCACCCTACACTTAAAAAAAAACAGTTAAGTTTGCGAAGCTCATCCAAACGCGTGTGATCAGAGCGCCATCTTGTCGCGCTCCGTTCGCGAACGACCTGTTGAGGACGTGAATCACGTTCGCGCTGTCACCGAAGCTGCTGTCATCCGACTCGGCTCTCAGCCAGCGGAGCTGCAGAGGGAGGAGGGGGGGCGGGACAACCGCAAGTGATGGTGATTGGCTCTCTAAGGTAGAGTGAGAGTTTGCAGGCCAATCAGAGGCAGAGCTCAGTTTACACACAAGCAACACACGCACACAGCAGCCTCACACACAAACTAGCAGAGGTGAGCTGCAGCAATGAAGAGTCCGGAGGGAAAGTTAACGTTTTCAAAGTGGAAGTACAGACAATACTTTAATCTCTTTTGTCCACGTCTGTTGTAAACAACTCTGATCTAATGAATCATCTCTCAGCAGCACACGCTTCTACAACACTAACACTGGACAAAAACTCTGTTGCTGACGCTGTTGATGATGACAGCAGGCCAGGTGTGGCTAACGTGAGCTCCGCTAACAGCTTCACTAAAACTTGTGACACAGACTGAAGTGAATGCAATGATAGACAGGTATGTTGTTGAGAACTTGCTCCTGTTATCATCAGCTGACTCAGACTCCTTCAGAGCTTCACTGGTA
Source organism: Sparus aurata (assembly GCF_900880675.1). Lineage (NCBI taxonomy): Eukaryota > Metazoa > Chordata > Actinopteri > Spariformes > Sparidae > Sparus > Sparus aurata. The sequence continues at coordinate 28,998,002 of NC_044205.1, forward strand.
AAATATCAGGGAGAACAGGAGCCGGTCCGCCATAAAGAAGACATTTTCTAAATACATATGTAGATGCTGAGTAGCTGAAGTGACTGCCGAGCTCAAAAGGGGGAAGAAATAAAAGTAACGCAATAATTACTTTTCCTGGTAACTAATTACTTTTATAGTGGAGTAATTCCGTTACTTACTCAGTTACTTTTGGAGGGAAGTAACTAGTAACTATAATTAATGACTTTTTAAAAGTAACGTGCCCAACACTGCCCAACACACAACACGATTACCGGGAGCAACAACCACAGCTGACGTACCGGCATCAATGACTGACCGTGTGTGGGAGACTTGAAAACACCGTAAAATACCAAATAACAGCCGGGCCGTTTATTTGTTTCACTCACTGAAAAGACCAGGCGGCAATTTGGGACAGGCGTTTAATTCCTTCCTCTCAAAAATCCAGGATGAAAATGTCACAAACTTCTCCAGCTTCTCGGTGAATTCTCTGGCATCCTTCTGGGCAATAGTTGTCTTCTGCAAGTGAAGTTGTTGCGGCGGAGGAAACGATTCGGCCAACCAGCACTCGCTGCAAACTCCTCATCTCTGCTGTCACTCACGGTGGCGGACATTTGTTTCTCCATCACCCTGATCATTTTGCGGGACACTCTCTCGTGTTGTGCCCGTTTGCTGATAACTCATCCCCGCATGTTTATCTCAGGCTCCTCTCTAGCCTTCTTCCTCCCTCCAGCAGGCAGCCTGGCCCTGTTGCTGTCCTCCTCGGACAGACGCTGAAGCTCAGTTTCTCTCACTCTCTTCTGGTCGACAGAGAAACGTCTAGCGGCTGCTTCTCCAGAGTTTTCCTCTGCATATTTTAAGACAGAAAGTTTGAATTTCAAGTCATACTTTTTATTTTGTTGCTGCACCGGAGCCATGGCGATCATCAGTGTGATACTGACTGACAGAAAGCAGCACAACACGTGAAAAAGGCGAAGAAGAAAAACGTGCAGTGTCAGTGGTCACGTCTTCTTCCTTGATTAAAAAATAAATGAATAAATCAGACCCGACATTTATTTGGAACCGGCGGTTATTCACCAACATATACACCTGCACCCGGCGTTTAAAGGGACCCTGCGGTTAATTGGAACCCGGATATTATTTGGTCATTTACGGGACGCGTGTGCACGTTCATCACAGAACATGATTTATCTTTCAAGTTCTCCCAACACCTGGTAAATGGATGTAAAAAATGCAATATTTGAAGATAAAATTGCTCTGACAAAACTGTCAATGGAGTAAAAACTCAACACAGGAAAGTGATTATAGCCAATGCCTCAGTTCTTATGCTGGAACTGAAAGATGTCCTGCCATGTCTTCCAGTATGATCTAAAGATATTGATCATTTTAAATACTTTTAATGATAAATGTTTAATAACTGTATTGATCCAGACCTGATTGAGATCAGCAGCTTGTTATTAATCTGTGTTGACATGAACAGCTGTATGAATGTTGTGCTGACATGTGGATGATGTCTGTAGAAGGCTGATGATGATCCACAATAACACAATGACAAAGTCTCTCTACTCATTTTAGAGAAAAGCTCATTGATGAGGACACAGTAATGTTGAGCTACACATTTAAAACCTGAACACATCTGACTGGATTATAAAGTGATTTTTATCTCCATCATTTATTCTTTATTCAGATTGTGGAGCTGCAGTTTGTCAGAGATCAGCTGTGCTTCTCTGGCCTCAGCTCTGAAGTCCAACCCCTCCCATCTGAGAAAGCTGGAGCTGGACGACAACAAGCTGCAGGATTCAGGAGTGAAGCTGCTTTGTGATTTTCTACAGAGTCCAAACTGTAGACTGGAGACTCTGAGGTCAGTTCACTGACTCTGTTACTGTTGTAGATCTGATTTGTTCAATCAACAACTGAGTTTACATTCATACATTACTTATGTACATGTACATATATACTTATATATACAAGTTATAAATCTCCTTTGGTTCATATTTTCATGTTTTTTTAATCTAGATTTAGTCTTCAGACGTGCACATGATTATAGAGAGGCTCAAAGTCAGAACAGGGCAGTATGTGTGTGCACATAGTGCGCCACATTTATTTTCAGGCCTTAATAACACAATATGTAGATGAATGTAAAATGAATAAACACAGTAATTATAGAAAGCTAACTACTTAGCTGTGTATCCTGTGTAGCTGTGAGTGATATGTAATTGCCATTTCTTTTGTGTCAACAAATTATTGTCAACACGAGTTTATTCACATTATCATAATACTGAGAATTGTTTGGAAGACATGCAAATCAGCTGCAATTCTAAAAAGCAATCAAACACTGGTTTATTATTAGGCTATTTATTGGAGGGCAAGTGCAAAGTAGAAATACAGGCTACACATCTAAACATGTGACAAAACCAAGAAATGTGACTGTTAGTAGGAACAGCATGTTTACAACAGCAAAGTCACAATAAACTCTGGAAGAAGTTTATTGTGACTTTGCTGTTGAGTTTACATTCATACATTACTTACATCCATGAAGTTATAAATCTCCTTTGGTTCATATTTTCATGGTTTTTTAATCTAAGTTCAGTCTTCAGACTTCTGTTTCTTAAAATAACTGTAGAAAATGTTCAGTTACTTGTTAAAGTAAATTAATGTTTATGATTTAATCTGTTAACAGAAGATCCTCGGAACTAACATTTGATTTACACACATTAGATTATAAAGTGATTTTTATCTCCATCATTTATTCTTTATTCAGATTGAGGAGCTGCAGTTTGTCAGAGATCAGCTGTGCTTCTCTGGCCTCAGCTCTGAAGTCCAACCCCTCCCATCTGAGAGAGCTGAAGCTGAGTGGAAACAACCTGCAGGATTCAGACATGAAGCTGCTGTGTGATCTGAAGGAGAGTCCAGACTGTAGACTGGAGACTCTGAGGTCAGTAGAGGGTTGGAGTCAGTTCATGCTGGTTTCAGCAGTATTGTACTAAACACAGTATCAAAGTAAAGATCCAGTATTTCCTGCTTTCCTCAGTGAATCGTGAGAGGAGAACAGTCAGCCAATCAGACGAGCCAGAAGCTTGTTGTGATGGTGTGTTTGAGTTGATGTGAAGACGACTGTTGTTGTTGTGTTCATGTCTACAGGAAATAAAGCTGATCACAGCTGACAGCATCACAGGATGTATAGAGACAGTGTCCTCATTCATCAAACTGTCGGAGCATCAAATCTGATCTCAAAGTGTTTGTTCTCTCATTTCAACACTGAAGAACTCATCAGTTCATCTTTGTCACAGCTCTCAGATCAGTCTGACTGAAGGCTCTTATTTCAGAGAACCATCATTACATTTAGTAACCATGTGGTCTGTATACAGACCAGAACCTCTGCTGAAGTCCAGAAACCACAGCTGATGTTTTACTGTTCAATGTAGGACCTTTAACGTTATATTTATATCTGCCCATGTGTCATTTGATTTGTCCAAATATTTTATAACAGACTCCATATTTACATATTGTCATGTAATGTTTCCAAAGTAGATGAAATCTTTAAATGTGAGTGAGACTCTGGTTTTTAACAGCAGTAAATCATCATTAAAGTGAGCTGTGAGTATCTGTGTTCCTGCAGTAATGATGCGTTCAGGGACTGTCAGCACTTTATTTCCACTGTGTCCTTCAGTGAAACCTGCAGAGTAAACAGACTTGATGTCCAAAGTGTCTGCAGGTCTGTGAGCTTCACTCCAACACGTTAACATGAAGCTGAAAGGAAGCTGGCTACGCTACACAGCCGCTCCACTTGTGGTCTGAACAGGACTGAAGTCCTGCTGGTCTTTATATCACTGACTGACAGCTGATGGAGGGAGTCTCTGGAAACACTCATTTATCACTTCTGCTGTCTCTCTGCTTCTCTCATCAGATGGATGCCGTGATCTTTGTCGGATTGATCCGAAAGTTGGAGGTGTTGAGAGGATCAGCTGTGTCCTGATGATCCAGAGAGGTTGAAGCAGCACCATCAGCTGGTGGGTGGAGAGGCTCTGACTGGGCCGTGTTACTGGGAGGTGGAGTGGAGAGGAGAGCTTCATCCAGCAGTGACTGACGGACCAATCACAACAAGTGGAGATGACTGTCAGTGCTGCAGTGTGAACTGCTCTGAGATCAGCTCCACTGTCACACACAATGTCCAGTCCAGCATCATCCCTGTGTTCCTCTGGATGTGACAGAGTATCATCAGTGTATCTGGACTGCTCTGCTGCTGCTCTGTCCTTCTACACAGTCTCTGCAGACACACTGACACTCCTCCACTCCTTCTGCTCCACACTCACACACCTCCTCCACCTGGACCTCCACCTGGACCTGGACCTCCACCTGGACCTCCACCTGGACCTCCACCTGGACCTGGACCTCCACCTGGACCTTTATTCTTTTATTCACTCACAAATTCTGACAACTGTTTGTCCACAAACTTGTAGATCAACATATTTAATTGGATATTTGCTTTTGCTGTCAGTTGCAGCTCCACCAAGTGGAATGATGGTGAATTGCAGTTTATTTCCACATTATATTTTAGAAGAATTTTTTCTTTTAGAAGTGAAAAAGCAGTTCTGGTTCTGATCACCAACACCAGATTTTCTCAGAACTGAACAGAAAATAGTTTGAAAGAATAAAAGAAGTTTGGATTTAATCAGAACTTCACTGAAGTCTCCAAACTGAAACACGGTTCTGACTCCAAACCCAAGTATGTTTGTTATCAGAGCAGGTTCTGTATCTGACAGCTTTAAAGTCTTCTTTGTCGAGTGGATCCGACCAGACTGTTGTGGCAGAAAGTGACCTAAAGAATCCAAAGACTCTGGTCATCATTGTGAATCTGTCGCCTTAAACAAACTTTAACTTTCACATGGTCTTTTTATCTGTTGTTAAAAAAAGACATATTGATCAGAGTTGCTTTTATTTGCTGTAATATCTGTAGATTTAGTTGTAAAGTCAGTTCAGTCTTCAACTTTGCTCACACACTGAACATCAGAACATTTTCACTTCCTTTAGACGTGAAGTAAGAAACATGTACTAACTGTTACCTTGAGTGTAATTATCAGTGATGAAGAAATATATAATGAATGTTTTATATTTAATCCCACTATTCAAATCTCATGTGATGTAAATCGCCTCCATCTATATTATTAAACGACGTCCGTTTGTTGAATCACTTCTCTGGATTCAGGTTTTATTTCTGACTCATGAAGATTAAAGTTTTGCTCATTTTCATCAGCTTCTGTATTCTTTTCTATAACAGTATTTATTTGTAGGTAACAGAAACAATTACAAAAAAAACAAACTGAAGAAAGTCTTTGTCCTAAAATGAATCAATAAAATCTCCAAAGTATCAGAAATGATTTCTCAGTCCAGACGGTGAGGCGTCACTCTGCTCGGTGTTCTCTGTCCGCTGATCTGGAACTGGTTCAGAGAGCCGATGTCGGCGTCTCATTTCATTTAGTTTTGTTTGTTTGTTCGTTCGTTTTTATCCCGTATGTATTGTGTTTTTTTTATTTATCTAAAGAAAAACAGATTCTGTAAAAGATAAATCAGTAAAAATAAGCTGGATTTGATGTTCCCTCTACGGGTCGACTGATGTGTTTTTTGTTTGTTATTAGTAATCAAGTAGATAACTGATATTGATTTACAGAAAAATAAAAACCTCAGTGTGAAAGTGGAGAATAACCAGTGATGGAATGTAACTACAATTTACACCAGTACTGTACCTGAGCTCAGTTCTGAGGTTCTTTCCTTCAGTCAGTCCATTTTTCTGCTACTTCCTCTCTACTTCCTCTGTACTTCCTCTGTACTTCCTCTCTACTTCCTCAACAGTGACTCAACAGATTGAGATCATTCAGTGTTGAAAGGCTGTTAATTGTGATGTGTAACCAATCAGAGTGCTGTGGGGGGACGTGGAGTGAGACCAGACTGGTGACGACAGACAGAACGCTGCATCAGAGGTAAAGTATCTGTTTTAATTGATTTTATTGGCAGTTGGACACAAAACACTCAGGAAGCATTCATCAGAGAAATGCTGAATATCTGCCCTGATAATGGCTCTACACACAGTTCAGCTGCTGTCGTTCTGTCTGTCAGCCTTCATCTACAACACATTGATGTGTTCTGGAGCTCGGCAGCGTTGAAACCAGAACCTTTGAGTGTGAATACTGTCGTCCAACCCAAACCATGATCTGTGGGTTATTTCCTCCAGCTCTGATTTGTAATATAGCAGGTGTAACAGAGTTAGAAATAACCTGTTATGAATTTCTACAAAATAGACATGCTTGTCTTCTAAACATGTACACTTTAGTTTTGGAGCCACCTGGTGGTTAATAGTGCAGATTCCTCTTTACGCGCCTCAGCAGAGGAAAATCCTCCGAGCTGGAGGTGGAGACATGTGCACAACTAATGTTTCTGTGTTTAATGTTTTAACGCTCTGTGAGACTGTGAGGAGCATGTATTTTTACTGTGAGGATTACTAGCATGTATACTGAAAGTTACAGACGTTTCTGTGCAGAAATAGTAACTTTATCAGCCAGTAATTAACGTGTGCTGCCAATGCTAATTATCTAGCCATGCACTTGCTAGCTTGCTCCCGGTGCAATATTTCCTTGTTGTTACTTGGGATAGTAATTGTTCTACTTTTCATGACACAGATGTGAATGATTGCAGTTGCATAACGTTGTGCAGAACAACTGTGTGTTCCTGTGTGGCCGTGCTGTCCAAAGGGGACAGACATCATCTCACACTACCAGCTGTCTCAGGTGTGATGGAGGATTGGAGCTTGTCAGCTCAAGTCACTCTGAGAACAGCTGATGGTGTTTTTAATCACATGATTTGGTCACCATTAGAAACATCAGCTGTTGATATCAATAACAAACTCAATAATCAATCAGACACAAGTTTCTTTGTTTTTTGCTTTTTCTTTTTTATTCACAAAGAAAAACAAAATCAACTTTTTTGCTCTTTCATACATTTTTTGTCAGGATGCAGCTCTTCTTATATTTACAATGATCAGATAATGAAATGGTTCAATTCAAAACGCAACTGCGTCATAATTCTGAGAACATTGTTTTCTGATAATATAATAGTCATGCAGTTATTAGAATAAATGAGACTACATTAGATAACATCAATCATTGTGGTAAAACTGGTGAGTTGTTGTGGTGAAAAATCAAAGTGACACATCAGAGAAAAACATTTGTAGTAAAACAGATAAAAACACATGGATCAGAATGTGACAAATCAACAATGTATACATCACACATCAGCAATAAATCCACATGTATTCTATGATATATCAGCGGTTCCAGACACGTGTGCTGTGGTTGTCTCTAGGTTGTATTTTGCATGGACCGTGCCTTGGAGTCTGCCCCAGCATGTCACAGGTTCAGGATACTGAAGGCAGAGTGTTTAGCGCTGCTGGGACGCTGCCCAGAGGCTCAGTCTGTAGCCAGGTGAGAGGACATGTTGGAAACATACTTTGAGCAACACATTTGTTTGACATGGGTGGAATTTGTAACAAAGACTGCAGGGTGAAAGCAGATTAAAACATGTCCATTTATTCCATGAAATGATGTGAATCTTTGTGTAGAAAATCAAGTGTTTGTTCTCCTCAGTGTGATTGACAGGAGAGATGATCAGAGGAGCAGAGTTTTTACCACCATCATTAGTACATGGACAGAATAGAGTTTGTGAGTGAAGCAGCAGCCAGTAAAGGAGCAGATAAGAGCTGCAGCATCAACGTCATAAAAGGAGAGCAGACCCTCCTCATAATCCACAAACACCCCCACCTTCTCAGGCTGACGCTTCAGAGAGAGACTGACTGGAGGGCTAGCGTTAGCTTTGGACTCATTTTTATTCCTCAACCATATCGTCCAGTAACCATTCTGAGGATTCACTTTGATTAGTCCCTTCCTGTTGATCCACTCTCTGGCCACTCCTAAAGTCCACTTACTCTTCCCTTTAACTTGAGCCTCATAATAAAACTCTGCTTTGCTAAGACACAAGTATCAAATCTCTCTGGTTGTCTGGGAGATTCTTCTCCACATCACTATCACATCCACCGTAGAACCACGCACACACACAACCCGTTACATTTAAACAACGTCCGTTTGTTCAATCACTTCTCTGGATTCAGCTTCAGTTTTGCTCATTTTCACCAGCTTCTGGATTCTTTTCTACAACAGTATTTATTTGTAGCTAACAGAAACGATTACAAAAAAACATCTTTCCGCAGATTTTCAGTCACACCGCTCTTAAGGTTCTCTTATCGTCAGTGGCAAGGCGCGTCGTTAGACAGAAAAATGATGTTTGTTTCAAAACCAAATAACAGCAAAATGTACATTTTAACAAGTTTAATTATACATTTATCAATATTCATATCATCGCACATAGTAAACCCTAATTATTGCATATTTACACAAGATTTTAATAGAAACAACTCAGAACAAGAAAATTAACAATTAAAAATAACTTTTTTTATTATGAAACATTTTATTTTAACACTTACTAATATAAAATAATGATGTAAAAATCTGTAAAGGAGCTGATGTAAAACCAACAAAGAGCCGTTGTGATCACTGGTCACAGTCTGCAGATTACCTCCGCTCTCCTCACAGTTACCACACACGGGCTTGTGGCATTTCAAGTGTCCCACGTTTGGTTCCGTTGGCAGCTCTTTGGGACCGGCACTGCCTCCGGTTCTGTGTCTGCTGCTGCTGCGGTGGTTGCTTCCGCTGCTGCCCACCTTGTGCCGACTGCCGCGGCCTCTTTCCCCTCCATGTATTCTGCCCTCAGCTCCCTCAGCTCCTCAATTTCACCATCAATTTTCATACACTCACACAGAAAGTGCATGTATGTATTCCACAAATGAACCCTGACAAGGCTCACCTGTGAAGTGAAAACCATTTCAGGTGACGACCTCATGAAGCTCATGGAGAGAAGGCCAAGAGTGAGCAAAGCAGTAATCAAAGCAAAGGGTGGCTACTTTGAACAATGTCAAATATGAAACATATTGAGAGTTATTTCACACTTTTGACTTTACTACATAATTCCATATGTGTTCATTCATAGTTTTGATGCCTTCAGTGAGAATCTACAATGAGAATAAAGAAAAAGCATTAAATGAGAAGGTGTGTCCAAACTTGTGACTGGTAGTGTATGAAAACATCCAGTTCCATTCCAAGTGAACCTTCTATCAGTTCATCACCTGCTATAAACAGTCTGCTTATATGTTGGAAGTTCCACTCATTTATTTTCAGCTCATCTTATCTACAATCATACATCTATTGTGTTCATGTGTTCATGTACATGTTTTTACAAGATTGCGTCATTTCTCCGGGTTTTCCTGCTGATGACGTCACTGCTGTTCCCGACCCACGCTGTGATACACCGATCAAGTTCATGTGCATGTTCAGAACTGTACACAGACTCAACAGCATGCAAACATCCAGCTCCAGGTGTTTAGCTCATACCTGATTGATTGCTATGTAGAAAAACTTTGAGGACATTTTACGCCCATCTCGTCGTGGCGTCCATTGGAATGGACATGAAGAAATACTATTAAAAACACCAGTTACCAAAAATGTGTTTTTTCCACTTTGTCTTTATGTTGGAGAGTCAGAATCAGTTTTTTATTGTTTTTATTTTGCCCAGCCAAAAAAATGTGTGTCTGAAGGGGTTGAAAGTAAAAAGGTGAAAGAAGATAAATTGTTGGTGAATCTACAAGAAACTCCAGATGAAAATGAGCTGTGAGCGACTCTGAGTCTGTATATGCAACAACCAATAAATAGAAACTCATAAACTGACTCAGGGTCAGAACTTGGAAAGTGTTGGTTGTGTCTTTGTAAACTTTGCACGGCCGCACAGTCTTTTCTCTTTCTATTAGAATATTCTTTGAATGTTGTAAATAATCATCAGCCTCAGCAGCTTGTTATTAGCATCTTGTATTAATAAAGAATCCTTGGTGTCTCCTAATTGTTGTTTAAAGGTGTCGGAGCAGCAGATCCTGGATCAGCTGCTAACTGCTCCGGGCTGCTGCTCTTTATATGAAACATAAAGCGTCTCATCAGCTCGACTCGTTCGTCTCTCCGAGCAGCACAAACGGCTCTTTTGTCCGTCTGAAGCTTCTCCTCGCCGTCGAGGCTAAAGGTGCCGCCTGATGTCTGACAGCGAGCCGAGACGCTTTCTTTCAACACGTTTCAGTCTCTTTCACTGGACGCAGACGATCTGAGGAGGCAGAGCGTTTGGCCGCTGACAGGAAGTCTCTGAGGTTGGAAACATGCAGTGGCGGTTCTAGACAAATGTTACTGGGGGGGCCAGTGTTTAATCAGAGGGGCACGTTAACAAACGGAAACAAATAATATTTAAACATGAAATACTTTCATTTTGCATCACATTAAAATCATACAAAAGTTTGTTTTGTACATAAAGAGTGCATGGATTGAAACAATGAGGTCGGGCCATCAAAAATGAGAAATGAAATCCAGCAGGACGATGCTGCAAAAGGTGGGCATGGAGCCCTGACCCCCTCATACCAGTCTGGCCTAAAGCTCCGTCTCCTGTCCCCCATCAGAGTGGTTGAAGATGTTCAGCTTGGGCTGCACTGCTACATCCTTCTTGGACTTGCTGATATCTGTGGAAAGATGCACAGTAAAGATAGGGCACAACTAGAAACAACATTTATTTACTGTTGTATGCATGGATTTTAAAATGGAGGCCAAATATTTGTTTCTTTTTTGAACATAAGAATCACATATTAATGAGGCAAAAACTCATTTCTGGCAGAAAGCATCATTTTATGGACACACTGTACTATGAATTGTAATGACACTGCTTTGCAAATGTCCTGAAGAAGAAGAGCTGTTGTACATGACAAACCTGATGGTGCAGTACTTGATCCACATGAATCCACTTGCTGTTCCTCTGGTTGTTCCTCTCTCTGTCCCTGTATGTTTTCTTCCTCCTCACCCTCTGGAGTGTCCCTCTCTGTGTCAGTGCCCTCACTTTCATCACCTGCCTTCTCTCCAACCTCCACCAGCTCCTCAGCTCTCTCAATACCTTGATATGTTTCTCTGGCACAGCGGTGGCCAGGGACATTTTTACAGGGTCACTGACCCCTGTAGGCCCCCGTGTAGAGCCGCCACTGGCTGTCACACATGGACGTCTTCTTTCTTTACCTTTTCCTTCACTAGTGCTGCACTTTGTAGCTTTACTCACCAAACACTCTCATTTATTACTTGTTCTAATTAGAAAATCACACCTTTAAGCATCAGCAGCTTCAATTCTGCTGAATTCAAGATATTTAGTCGACGGTCTGTGATTTGTTTTGCTTTTTACAAACTTTAATCCTCCATCTGCTCAGTGATGCATTAAAACTTACAAACTCATTCTTAGAAATGATGATAATAAATAAAGCTGCAACATTCACTATCTGTTGAGCAGGAGGTTAAAGAAGAAGAGTTGAGTGATGTTCAGCTTCATCACTGATGAATGTGACAAACGTTGTACTGCAGCGCCCTCTGCAGGTGGAAGCAGTCACCGCCTCAGATATCTGATTTCCACCTTTATTATATTTCTACATCTGTCTTCTGTTTCAGCCAGTGTTGGAGAAAGTACTCTGAGTCAGACTCCAGTAAAAGTCAAAGCTGTGCTGTTGAAATATTAGTTTGGTGAAAGTGAAAGTCACAAACATGAAGAGTACTCGAGTAAAAGTCTTTATTACAGTTGGTATTAAAAGTAACTGATCCATATATTTACATGTTTGTATGAAGCGTTCACTCTGAGTCAGCTGATTATCACAATCACTGTTTGGATTGTTGAAAGAATAAATTAATTTCAGAATGATCAACTTTGGCTCTGATGCAGAATGTAATCTGCAAAGTAACTAGTAACTAATGTAATCACATGTCATCAGTGGAAACAGAGAACAAGAATCATTTGTTTGTGTAACTGAGCTGATTACAAAACACTTCCACAGTATTTGACTACATGATCATCATGTCTCCGTGTTTCTAGCCTGGAAAGTAACTAAGTACATGTACTCAGGTACTGTACAGGTACAAATTCAAGGAGCTTAACTTGAGTGTCTCCATTTTCTGCAGCTGTATACTTCTACTCCACTACATCTCAGAGGGGAATGTTGTACTTTTTACTCCACTACATCAGTCTGGCAGTTTAGATTACTAGTTACTTTTCAGATTACATTCCCGTCCTGTTTCTCCAGGTGTGTTCATGTTGAATGTTTGTGATAAACTGACAGTGTTGTAAAAAAGTACCCAGAAGTCAAACTGGAGTCAAAGTAAAGTATCTGATATTAAATGTACTCGAGTAAGAAAAATACAAGTGAAAGAAAATGATGCATAAATGTACATGTATGTTTGTAATGTGTGTATGCTGCGGGTCGACTGATTATCAGAGCTGATGTTCAACTTTGTATTGATTGTTGGAATCAGGACGATAATAAAATAAAGTGAACAAAGTGTGTGTGTCACTGAACCTGACTGAGAGCATGAAGCACAATATTAAACACACAAACACACATGTGGCCCCTGTGGTGGACAACAAGAAGACAACACGTCCAGTATCAGACTGCGCTCCAGCAGCCGTGGCTCATTTACGGTAATCGTACTGAACCGGCTCTGACTGGGTCAGACTGCAGTCTCACATCAGAACCGTGAAACACACGAGACGTTTACAGCAAGCAAGTTCTGTCCTGGTCAGAGGTCAAAGGGACACACACACACACACACACACACACACACACACACACACACACACACAGCAGCAGGTGGAAAGAGGAGGAGGAGCTAAGATCATGTGATCCAGGGGAAGTGAAAGTGTTCAGTCAGTTGTCTGAAGTTTGAGGCGACAGACGAGGGACGAATCTAAAGCTGATGCAGGGTGAGTCTTCATCTAACCTTTTTTATTTCACTGCCAAAGTCTGTGAGTGAATGTTCAGATTTAAAGAGAGCTGACCAAGTGGAGATCTGCCTCCATATATTATACTGTACACTGCTGCTGTGAGTGTGAAAGGAGAACTGGAGATTGTGAGCTACTTGCTGTTTCTCAGACATGTCATCGTGTGGAGGAAACAGAGAACAAAATGGAGTCTTCAGTGTCCAGCTGTCTGTCTCTGAAGAGTGACCAGTCCAAACAAGAACCTCTAGTCTTCAGTACTGAACCAGAACCCTCAGACACACAGTAAGAGAACTGATACTAACTTATTTATCTGACTAGTTTTCAGTCTTTTCTGTTTCACTGCTTGATTGTGTGTTTTATGTGACATTATTTACTGAGATGTATTTGCTGCCTAAATCTAACAAACTGTCTGTGAAACTAAAATAAATAATGTGTCTTCCTCTTCTTACCTGTGACAGCTGTCAGTCACCTTGAAGAAAGCTGTAATCTGATCTAAGAGGACTAATACAAACTTTTAAACTGTTGCAGGAGTGTGTGTTTTTAGAGCTTCTTAAATGACATCATAGATTTTTTTTTTAGGGTGTTTGTGAGATTAATAAAAAAACATGTTTGTGTTTGCAGAGTTCAGTCCAACAGACAGAGAGCAGAGTCTCCAGTGTCCAGCTGTCTGTCTCTGAAGAGTGACTGGTCCAAAGGTCTTCCTCCAGCCTTCAGTACTGAACCAGAACCCTCAGACACACAGTAAGAGAACTGATACTAACTTCAGTTTATACAATTAAATCATTACCATTTTTTCTGGAAATTACATTTTAAAGCTTTGTGATTTGTATTATACGTAGTGACGAGACAATTATGTGTCAACATCAGATATTCTTTTTGAACACACTGCAGTGTTGCATCATGGGATATAGCCTAAATATTGTTGACTAGTGAGATACTTCAAGTTCATTCATTGTTTGTCTGTTAGAGAAATTTAGTCTTCAAAGTGTTTAGTTTGCTCAGTTAAACCTTCAGGAGTTTGATGGCTTATTCAACGTGTTTTGCTGCGATGGAAGAATTACTGATGAATGAAAACCAACAAAAGTCATCTCAGTGTTTTTACTGCAGATGGATCAAATGATCTGTTCAAAACACAAGAATTACAACTTTCACTGAATGTCAGGATGAGGAGCACAAAGTATTTTACAGATAGATAAATGACACAAATGAGGGATTTATGTTCTGCTTTAATGACAAGTGAGGATTTCTTCTTTATCTTTGCAAAGTAAAAGGCTCCATTGATGAGGGCTGGAAGTATCTCATGGAAACTGTCCCAGAATCTTCACTCTGAGATTGTTTTTATCTTCATCAAACCTTTTTTATCAAACACAGTTGTTGAAGAAAGAGGAGGGTATATTGTACTAAGTGTGACCATGTACTTTGTCCAGTATGGTTTAAGTTTTTAATAGCTGCTACTGAGGTCATGTTTTATGGTCCTTTTTGTTTGTGTAATTAAATCAAATGATGCAAACTGCTCCACTTTGACTCAGACAGAAACAAAGTGTTAGTGATTGGGAGTTCAGTCCAGATTCAGACCTTGGAGAAGACATGCTTATGTTTACAGTCTGTCTTCTCTTTTGTCAGACTGATCTATGATTTCTAATCTGAGTGATTTTCCTTTATCTCTTCAGAAAGACAGAGGGAAGTGTTTCTGTGGAGGAGCAGCCGTCCTGCTGTTCTTTGTGTCAGGACGTCCTGAAGGATCCAGTCTCTACCAGCTGTGGACACTGGTTCTGCAGACAGTGCATCACCTCATACTGGGACCAGTCTGCTTCATCAGAACACTCCTCCTGTCCCCAGTGTGGAGAAAGATCCAGAACAAGAGCTGATAGAGTTCTGCAGGAGGCTTTAGATGAATATAAGATCAGTCTGAGGAGGAGATGTGAACATGTGACTGAAGGAAGTGATGGAACAGGAAGTGATGGAACAGGAAGTGGAACCCTCCTCAACAGGATCTACACTGAGCTCTACATCACAGAGGGACAGAGTGAAGAGGTTAATACCCAACATGAGGTGAGACAGCTAGAGACAGCTTCCAAGATGGAGACCCTCCATGACACTCCAATCAGGTGCTGCGACATCTTTAAAGCCTCACCTGACCAACAGAGACGCATCAGAGTGGTTCTGACCAACGGCGTCGCTGGAGTTGGAAAAACCTTCTCGGTGCAGAAGTTCACTCTGGACTGGGCAGAGGGCTCCGAAAACCAAGATGTCAGTCTGCTGGTTCTGCTGTCGTTCAGGGAGCTGAACCTGATCAGAGATGAGCAGTACAGTCTTCTCAGGCTGCTCCATGTTTTCCATCCAACATTACAGAAGGTGACAGCAGAGAAGCTCGCTGTCTGTAAACTTCTCTTCATCTTTGACGGCCTGGATGAAAGCAGACTTTCACTGGATTTCAACAACCATGAGGTCGTGTCTGATGTCACACAGAAGTCATCAGTCAGCGTGCTGCTGACAAACCTCATCCAGGGGAAGCTGCTTCCCTCGGCTCTCGTCTGGATCACTTCCAGACCTGCAGCAGCCAATCAGATCCCTCCTTCATGTGTGGACAGGGTAACAGAAGTACGAGGCTTCACTGACGTCCAGAAGGAGGAGTACTTCAGGAGGAGGTTCAGTGATGAAGATCTGTCCAGCAGAATCATCTCACACATCAAGAGCTCCAGGAGCCTCCACATCATGTGTCTGATCCCAGTCTTCTGTTGGATCACTGCTACAGTTCTGGACCACATGTTGACTACAGACCAGAGAGGAGAGCTGCCCAAGACCCTGACTGACATGTACTCACACTTCCTGCTGGTTCAGACAAAGAGGAAGAAGCAGAAGTACGATGAGGGACGTGAGACGAGTCCACAGGAGCTGACGGAGGCTGACAGGGAAGTTCTTCTGAAGCTGGGGAGGCTGGCGTTTGAACATCTGGAGACAGGAAACATCATGTTCTACCAAGAAGACCTGGAGCGCTGTGGTCTTAATGTCACAGAGGCCTCGGTGTACTCAGGAGTTTGTACAGAGATCTTCAGAAGAGAGAGTGTGATCTTCCAGAAAACAGTCTACTGCTTTGTTCATCTGAGCGTTCAGGAGTTTCTGGCTGCAGTCTACATGTTCCACTGTTACACCAACAGGAACAAAGAGGTGCTGGAGGCTTTTGTAGAAGACTCAAAACCAAAATCTCTTTTGCAGAAGATATCAAAGTTGTTTGGTAGAGGTACTGGTGGCCATGAGACCCGTTACCCATCCCTGGATGACTTCCTGAGG
Source organism: Sparus aurata (assembly GCF_900880675.1). Taxonomy (NCBI): domain Eukaryota; kingdom Metazoa; phylum Chordata; class Actinopteri; order Spariformes; family Sparidae; genus Sparus; species Sparus aurata. The sequence continues at coordinate 29,014,229 of NC_044205.1, forward strand.
AGCGCCATGGAGAAATCCCTTGAAAGTCAAAATGGCCACCTGGACCTGTTTGTCCGCTTCCTTCATGGCCTCTCTCTAAAGTCCAACCAGAGACTCTTAGCAGGTCTGCTGGGTCAGACAGACAACAGTCCAGAACTCATCCAGAGAGCCATCAACAACCTGAAGAAGATGAACAGAGATGATGTCTCTCCTGACAGAAGCATCAACATCTTCCACTGTCTGACGGAGATGAACGACCACTCAGTTCATCAGGAGATCCAAGAGTTCCTGAAGTCAAAGAACAGATCAAAGAAGGAACTCTCTGTGATCCACTGCTCAGCTCTGGCCTACATGCTGCAGATGTCAGAGGAGGTTCTGGATGAGTTTGATCTGAAGAAGTACAAAACATCAGCTGAGGGACGACTGAGACTGATTCCAGCTGTGAGGAACTGTAGGAAGGCTCGGTAAGTCCAGATGTGATTATCAAGACTGTAAAACAACATCAGTGTTAGAGTAGAGATCCTCCCTCAAGACACATGTACCATATAAAACCTCCACATTGGAAAAGTTTTCCTTAAATTAGTATTTAACCTGTTTCTTTATCAAACAATTAAACATGTGTTCATTTAGAAATGTCTATAAAAATCATTGTTGTGTTTCTATCTATGAAACTAGTGAACACTAGTAACTTCTGTCATCTTCTCACTGTCTTTCTTTGGGTGATGGAGGCTTCAGAAATGTCTCCACAGTCGAGATTTTAATCCACATTTTGTGCACTGTTTCTTTTTTTAATGCGTCTTTAACGGTTCAGTTCAGTGGAGGATTTTATCATCACCGAGCTCAGAGAAGAAGTGAAGCTGTTACACACCTGAACTCCACTTTACACAAACTGTCACTGATACAATTATAATTACAGCTCAGTATCAGCAAGGACTTGATTCAATATGTGTCACGATACATTGTGATACGATGCATATTGTGATATATTGCACTTTAACACATAGTTACTGAAAATGTAAAATCAGATCTGAACTACAAGTTGCTGTGTACAGTCACACTAGCCTCATTCACACGGCCCTGTCAGTGCAGGAATCATGCAGCGATTCTCTGCATCACCGTCTGTGTGACAGTTTCACTGCGGCTCTGATCCGCCTCCGGAGGTAGAATCAGAACCACAGAGGCGAGCCGGGTTTGGATCAGGGCAACTTATATGAGGAAAGAAATGCTGCAGTTATACGTGGAAAAGCTTCTGTCATCCTGTCTGTCCTACTGACTCTGATCACATTTCTGCATGAAAATGAATGTTGGTGATTATGTGACGCGATTCAGAGCAAAAAACATGAAAATAAAGAGCATTAAGTTCTTTTGTGTCACTGAACTGATGTAGATGTCTTCATGAATTGCACAAGTATTCTGACTGTGTCCCTAAACACACAGTAAACATCTTCAGAAAATAAGGTGCTTGTATTAATTTCTTGTGTCACTGTATGAACAGTGTCCTGTGACACCTACAGGAGGTTGTCGGCTTTCACAGCCCGTTTAAAACAAGAATCATTATTTTCAGAATACAGATTGTTGGAGCTTGAAATTAATAAAGTATATTGAAATTAAATATTGCAATATATTGTTGTAATAACATTTTAGCACAGCCCTTATAATTATCATATTAGCACTGATTACTCTATTAATGCAAAATAAATGATTAAATGAATTTACTGGTAGATGAAAAGCAGAGTGACATCAAAGTTGTGTTAAACACATGCGAGCACATAACTGAGATAAAAACATACAAGTGCAGTTACAACTTAGTGATTTTACAGTTAATCAACATCATGTTAAAATAGAGTTAAACAAACAAATCACAGCATCTTGGTTATTAGAATATGACACTTTACATTACAGCTGTTTGATGGACACTTTTGTCTAAAGACTCAGATTTGTGTTCATCATGTTGCTGGTTTGGGTTTGACATGTGGACAGGAGGTGCTCAGTTTTAAACCACAGACCTGCTGATCAGTGACTGACCAGCTCAGACTCAACAACTGACCAGCTGATCACAGCCACTCATGTTCATTTGCTTTGTGATTAAACATGCAGCGTCTATTTTTATGATGAAGAATTTTATGTTTTAAGTTTTTTCTCTGTCATCACAGATTTGTTAAGTGTGGACTCTCAGAGATTCACTGTGAAGTCGTGGCCTCAGCTCTGAGGTCCAACCCCTCCCATCTGAGAGAGCTGGACCTGAGTGAGAACAAGCTGCAGGATTCAGGAGTGAAGCTGCTGTGTTCTGGACTGAAGAGTCCAAACTGTAAACTGGAGGTTCTGGGGTCAGTTCATGTCTTTTTCTCTTATACACTGTATATCTACCTGATTTAAATCTGTCACAGAAGTTTTGAATTTCCTTCAGTTCTCTTGTTTTCTGTGTTTATCTGAGCACAAATCACACAGCTCTTTTTAAAGTTTGTCAGTCTGAACATTTTGATTCAGAACTCAGTCTGAACTCAAACTGGGTTGGTGTTAGTACAGAAACTGAAGGATTTATCTGTTATTGTGCTGCAGAATGAAATCAATATCTACATTCTTGGGACACATCTACGTATGAAAAGTTAAAAGAAAATGTCTTTTTATACATAACCTTCATGACACAGTGTAACTTCTACATTTATACATAAAGCCAGTCTCTGTCACACACACACACACACGGAGGATACAAATACACTCTTACACTTACAGGAGCACACAGAGACTGTAAAGCTTATTTCCTAATGCAGCTGTTTGAAGCATCATATCTGATCTGTCACCAACAAGTAATGATGCCTCCATTCAGACAGGATGTCACTTTGTGAACAGGAGCATAAATTATACACTATCAGTACAGTAAGGTAGGATTAAGAGATGGAGCATCTTACTTTACTGAGTAAAGTTTAGAAGATGATTTATGATGAAGCTCAGAGTCAGTCAGCTGATGTTGATGGAGTTGATGATGATGATGAAGTCTGAATGTGAGCAGAGAGTGAGTGCTGGAACAGGTGTTTGTAAAGTGATGCATTTACTTAAATATTGTATTCAGGGCTTAAAGTATTCCGGCACCGTGCAGGATTTCCGGCGTGCAGCGTTTGGCTGCGGGAAAAAAATGTCCTATATTCATACTTGAAAAGTTTCGGTTGTGAAAAATAGGGAGATTTTTTTCATCGGTGTATCGGCCCAAGTAACAAGGGTCCTTCCCCAGGTGTGTGTTTTATTTGTCATCATTTCTTGCCTTGTATTTTAAACCACACATGTCCAAAATTCTTAGAACAGTCAGTGTTTCCCCTAAATTTTTTATAGCAGCTGTGCTCTGAGTTGATAACCCAGCAACACCAGGGGGGTCCGGGGGCATGCCCGCCTGGGAGAACATTTTGAAAAATGACCCTTTAAATGTCACCTAGTGGTGAGATTTTTAAAAAAGAAAAAATCATTTTCAGAATTTCGGAATCAGAATCTAAGACATTAGACAAAATAGTGTAGAAGCTGACATTGCTGCTTGAAAATATGGGAACCTCTTGAGCATTAGAGAACTTTCTTAACACTATTTTCAGAAGTCAGTGGGCCACATGACATGGAAGCTATTGAGAAAAAAATCATCATTTCTACATATTAATATTCATATAAATATAGAGGAAGCACTAAAATACAATAACAATAGGTGCGTCTCATTCATCCAGTTTACTAATACAATCTGCTGCTGGAGTCACTGTGTCACATGACATGGAAGATATTGAAAACATGTAATTATTTTGTATTAATATATTTATGCTAAGTAATTTAATGACGGTCCCTAAATCAGTCTCAGTGATTCAGCGCGGCTCTGGGAGGTGAGCTAACCGTCCTCCTGCTGCTCACACTGGGTGAACCTCAGTAAAGTCTCAGCTGGACCCGAGTGAAGATCCACCGAATATCCAACCTGAAACTAACTTCAGTGAGTTCAATGAGTCGCCTGTTGCAGCCTTTGAATAGGATGACGAGGATTTCAGTCCCTCAACTTAAACGCTGACTTGTAGAAATTATACAAATAGCAGTAATGACAATAATAATCGATTTCAGGCTAATTTAGAGTGTAGTGCTTTCACTGTGTGCAACTTAAATTCACCATTCGCCGTGATATTAAACCGACAGAAATCATGTCATCATCAAAATCAAATGTCATTATGTTTACCAACACCTGACGGATGTGCATGATTCACGAGAGCCTCATTTTCAGGTCGGAAAAGCCGGATTGCCGGAAACTAACATTATTAGCCAATCAGAAGTAAAATGGGGCGGGTCTTGGAAAAATGTGCTTCAACCGAGTCTGCTGCATTGATCCCCGTGCAGAGACGAGTGATGGGAACGGCAGTTTTTTTCTTCTTTCTTTTTTTACTGCACTGAATCTCTAGAATCTGTTCATTAAAATGATTCGTTCAAAAGATTCGTTCACCGAATCGTTCAGTGCTCTCCAACTCCCTGAACTGATAAGCAGCCAAACAATCCGTCATTCAGTTCATTAATCAGCCCTGAGGTTCACGTTCACTTACTGAGGGACGGTGCATTCACGGACTATAGTACACAATCGTTCGCGGCAGACGCAGCGCTGCTTTGAGTGGTATACATGCACTGAAATTATTATACGGTGAAAGTGTCCTCTGTGCACAATAAAACCACTTAACATGATGCTACACGGATGTTAGCAACACAGCGCTAGCAGTACGGTTACTGAACTTGAATCAACTCCTCTGCCCTGAGTGAGTAAGTGAGTGACACAGCGCCACTTTCAGCACAGTACGTGAACGAGAATCACGTCCTCAGCGACGCGAATCATGAGTGAGTGACAGCGCGAACGTGATTCACGTCCTGGCAGCCCTCGTTCGCGAACAACCTTTTTTTTTTTTTCTTTTCCAAAAACTTTATTGAGTTGCCAGCACATACAAATGCATGCCAACAATATAACTATGCTGGTGTAATCATGAGAACACAGAAATAGAACAAAATGTTTACATTCAAAGGTAAACAACGGGACATGAAAGGTGACGAAAAAGAGAGCGAGAGAGAGAGAATAACAAAAAGAGTGCGAGAGTATGACAATCAGATTACGTAAACACTTTATAGGTACAGCATACATTAAGAGTTTTGATGGCTTTTTTGTTCTTTGAGGGGGAAATTGTTGAGATATATTGTTCCATTTCTTTTAAAAACAAAGAGAAATTTGGTTTTTTGTTTGTGAATTTACACTTGTGAATGTGAAACTTAGCGAGCAGTAGAATTAGATTAACAAGAAAGAAAGCATTCTCATCTTTGCTACTGTGATCACAAGCACCAAACAAAACATTTTTATAGTATAAGACAAAGTCTGGGAAAATACAAGCAACTATAAAATTTATTAATTTCATTCCACAGTTCACGAGTAAATTCACAGTACCAAAATAAATGAGAGCATGTTTCAGGAAGAGATTCGCAGAAGGAGCATTTTACATCAATGTCATTCTTCAATTTTTGTAAGAAGTGTTTGACTGGATAGAATCTGTGGATCAGCTTAAATGAAACTTCCTTTACCTTATTAGTAAGAAGAAACTTCTGTGGCAATGACCAGACTTTTTTCCAATGTTGCTGTAGGGACAGAAACCAAATCCCCCTGAAACAAGGCTCCCACTTTCGAATTCATACCTCTATTGAGAGAAAAGCAGAGTTTACCTAATGAAGTTTCTAATGGATCAGAAGGTGACAATGACAGGGGTGGAGAGTGGTCAGCATTCTTAAATAATATACATAAACCAGATGGTATTGCATCAAAAACTATAGAAAATTCTTTTGGAGTTACAGGTATATTATATTGGGCGAGAAATTCAGAGTAATTGTACAGAAGTCCCCTACTATCAAATAACTGACTCACCAAAAGGATACCATTGTTAAACCATTTATCATAAAATAGTGACTTATTCTTGTGTAACATATTACAATTATTCCAAATATAGCATATCTGTGGGGAAAAATTGTGCTTGTAAATCAGCACCCATGCTAAAAGTACCTGCTGATGGAAGTTTGAGAGTTTAAGCGGGATTTTCTGAATATTATAATTACAGAGCAGAATGAATTTTAGGCCACCTAGGTGGGAAAAGACATGGTGAGAGACAAAGTTCCAAATAGAGGTTGGATTTTTTAGATATTGTTTAATCCAGTTTATTTTGAACGTATTGTTGAGAGAGCTGAAGTCTATAAAGTTTAGTCCACCTTTGCCATATTCATTTAAAGCAACAGATTTTCGTATGTAGTGTGTTTTGTTTTTCCATAAGAAGTTGCTGAGCATCCTATCAACAGATTTACATATGGAATTATTCACAGACAATGACTGAGCAGCAAAGGTTAGTGGCGAAATTCCTTCTGACTTAGTGAGCAGAACTCTGCCCTTCAGAGACAGGTCTCTTTGTAGCCAGTGGTTGAGGACTTTTTGGGTTTTTTCAATAATTGGAGTCAAATTTGAAGTACTTCTCAGCTTCCTATCTTTAACAATCTGAACACCAAGATATGTGACAGAATCTCTCACTGGAATGTGAAAAATTGAGGACACTGTACAATTATTTACTGGTAACAGTTCACATTTGTTAAGATTAAGGTAGAGCCCAGATGCTTTAGAGAAGGACTGAATAGTTGTGACTGCGACTGACACTTGAGAGGCATCCTTAAGAAGTAAAACTGTATCATCTGCCATCTGGCTTATAATTATTTCCCTATTGGCAATGTTAATACCTTTTAAAGGGCTGGCTTTGACCTGTAGATTAAGAAGTTGTACAGATAGAAGAAAGAGGTATACAGACAGAGGACACCCTTGACGAACGCCGCGATTTAAAGGAAATCTTGGAGAGGTGCCGTGACTTAATTTAATAGAGCCATTTCCATTTGTATATAATGTTTTAACTGCTTTACAAAAGAAGTTGCCAAAACCAAATTTGCTTAGAGTTACCATCATAAAGTCGTGCTGTAAGGAATCAAACGCTTTATAAAAGTCTAAGAAAAGAATATAGCTGTCATCTTGAATAAGATCCGAGTAATCTAATATATCTAAAACTAACCTTACATTATTAGAGATATGTCTGTTTTGCATAAAACCTGATTGACATTCATCTATTACGGTATCTAGTACAGATTTCAGCCTGTTAGCAAGTACAAGTGCAAAACTTTTGTAATCGTTATTTAGTAAGGATATTGGGCGCCAATTATCTAATATGAGGTGATCTTTCTTAGGTTTAGGAATGAGGGTGATTAGACCTTGACATAATGTAGGGGGGAGTGAACCTCTGTCTGTACTTTCTGTATATACTTCTTTTAGAAATGGGGCTAAACTTTCACAGAACTGTTTATAGAATTCGGCTGTAAAGCCATCTATTCCAGGTGATTTATTGATCTTTAAATGATTTATAGCGTCGATGATTTCATCCAATACAATAGGGCGATCGCAAAAAATACTATCTGCTTCACTCAGCTGATTAGTATCAGGAATAGAGTCAAAAAAGTCAGAGCTAGATTGATGGCAGTACTTGGAGGTATAAAGATTACTGTAAAATTCAGCACAATAATTAGCTATTCTCTTTTGATCTTCAGTAACTAACCCATCCAATTTCAATTGTTGTATAGTATTGTTTTTAGCCTGTTGTTTTTCTAATCTGAAAAAGTAGGCAGAGTTCTGTTCTATGGAGGACCAAACCTGACATAAGTATAAATAAATAAATAAATAAATAAATAAATAAATAAATGCATAAATAAATAAATAAATAAATAAATACATAAATAAATGCTGAAATAAATACATACATAAATAAATGAATAAATAAATAAATGCTGAAATAAATACATGCATAAATAAATGAATAAATAAATAAATGCTGAAATAAATGTATAAATAAATAAATAAAAGTTTAAATAAAAGAATAAATGCTTTTTTTTAATTTATACATTTCTGTTCACTTACATTTATTTATTTCTGTATTTCTGTTCACCTACATTTATTTATTTCTGTATTTCTGTGTCCATATGTAAATGAGGAGGTAGGAGGTCCTAACTTCAGTCAAGAGCATGATTGGTTACAGGAGTGTGCTCGATGAGGGTCTACTACTTCTGCCTTACTACCAGCGCTGATTCCTGTACACTGTACAGGATTGTTGCTGGCTACCAGCAAGCCCGCTCAGCTAACTGTTAGCTGCAGTTGTTGACATTTGTTCATGTAGCTGTGGTTTAGTTATGAATTTGACTGGCGTTCATTTTAACTTGCGAGGGTCCCAGGTGTGCTGGTGGTGTGGTTTGAGAATCCCGTCTGGAGAGAGAGGGGTCCTCAGCCATGTCCGCTAACCAAGAAAAACATTCTGCTCATCGCTCCAAGTCATGTATATGTGTATCTAGACGAGCGCTACAGAGCACAAATCGTCCCAAAGTGCATGTTGTCGGTCTCATATCTTTGTCGTGAATGTCTGTACTCTCAAATAACTCATGTGTGGAACAGGCTGAGGCATTTGTTTACGCCGAGCGGCTCGAGAGCGGCGTGGAGACCCCTTTTAGCTCTTATGTTAGCTGTTAGCTGCTCGCTGTAGCGCAGCGTCCAGGCTACCTTGTGACACCGGTTACCAACGGGTATTTTTCATTCCACACTGTTCAAATGGTCGCTTAAAGCCATCGTTCCGAGCCGCATACATCGTTATTAAGCTGAAGCTAAGTCAGTGTGAAAACTGTACACTGTCATACAGCCTGCTGGTCAAACAGTCTGCAGAGTACGTTGACATCCAGCCCGAGCTCAGCGTCAGGTCAATCCAGCTGTGGCAAATCGTGAGACGTCCAGATCAACCTGTGATACAAACACCAGTAGTGACAATGGTTCATAGGAAAGCCCAGACATGTATCTCACTCTCGGTGGTAACATGTGTCAACAGTTAACCTGGACGCTACGCTGTTAGCGCTACAGCGAGCAGCTAAAAGCTAACTGCTAACAGCGGTGTCCACGCCGCTCTCGAGCCGCTCGGCGTGAACAAATGCTTGATACTGTTCCACACATGAGTTGTTTAAGAGTACAGAGATTCACGACAAAGATATGAGGCCGACAACATGCACTTTTGGACGATTTGTGCTCTGTAGCTCTCGTCTTGAATACACATATACATGACTTGGAGCGATGAGCAGAATGTTTTTCCTGGTTAGCGGACATGGCTGAGGATCCCTCTCTCTCCAGACGGGATTCTCAAACCACACCACCAGCACACCTGGGACCCTCGCAAGTTAAAATGAACGCCAGTCAAATTCATAACTAAACCAGAGCTACATGAACAAATGTCAACAACTGCAGCTAACAGTTAGCTGAGCGGGCTTGCTGGTAGCCAGCAACATTCCTGTACAGTGTACAGGAATCAGCGCTGCTAGTAAGGCAGAAGTAGTAGACCCTCATCGAGCACACTCCTGCAACCAATCACGCTCTTGACTGAGGTTAGGACCTCCTACCTCCTCATTTACATATGGACACAGAAATACAGAAATAAATATATTTAGGTGAACAAAAATACAGAAATAAATAAATGTAGATAAACAGAAATACAGAAATAAATAAATGTAGGTGAACAGAAATGTATAAATAAATAAAAAGCATTTATTCTTTTATTTATACTTTTATTTATTTATTTATACATTTATTTCAGCATTTATTTATGCATGTATTTATTTATGACATTTATTTATTTATGTATTTATTTATGCATTTATTTATACTTGTGTCAGGTTTGGTCCTCCATACTGTTCACCTTCTTCAAGCCATCTTCTACGCGATCTAACAAACGCTCCTTCAGCTTTTCGCTTGTAAATCTCATCCAACCTATGCTGTTGCTCAGTAAGCTCAATCTTTTCTGACTCACTGAGAGCCTCTAGTGGTTTGGATGATAAAGAAGTAATATTAAGTATTGTGTCATTTTCTTCTGCTCTTCTTATTTTTGCCAAGTCACCACTGTATTTTCTCAGATACTTAGCAATCTCATATTTCATTAATTCCCAATTATTGCTATATACTTTTTCAGTCAGAGCTTTATTCCAGTACTGTCTGATCAATCTTTCAATTTCAGTAGTTACATCTTTATATTTAAGAATGGTGCTATTAAGTTTCCAGTATGAGGATTTAGCAGAGGAGGGAGAAGACAAAAAAGGAATATTTATACTGATAGTTTTATGATCAGATAACGGCGAAGGTAGAATGTCCGTTAAGACATTTTTCAAATCTTTAGAGACCAGCCAATAATCAATACGTGACAAGCTAGACATTGACTTGTTGTGCCATGTATAGAATTTCTGTGATACATGTGTATCTCTCCAAACATCAGTTAAAATAAATCTATCAATAAACCTCTTCAAATGAGAACTGGAGGAGTCGGCTTTCCTCGGTGGCCACCTGTCCATTTGATTATCCAGTGTAATATTGAAATCTCCACCAAGTAGTATTGAAGCATTTGGACATTTTGAGAGCCAGTGGAGCAGTTTTTTTTTCTAATGTATCAATATAAGTGATATTTTCTGCTTGTGACTTGAATCCATACACATTAACTAAAATGTTATTTGAATTTGCAATCCTGTACTTGGCCGTTATCCGCGTCGAAATAGTCATGCATGCTGTCAATGAGTGTATTCTTGGCTCCAGCTAGCCCGTCAGTAGCGGGGGGCGTGGGCGTAGCAGGTTTGCTAACAGAGTTAGTGGGACTCGCTAGCATCTTTAAAACATCGCTTTTTCTTCTGTCGGAGCTTTTCATTTTGGGTTTCGACATTTTCCAGAAGTAGCCGGGTAAAGATACTGTCGTTATCAGTTAAGGTAATTCGTCTGTTCGCACCCTACACTTTAAAAAAAACAGTTAAGTTTGCGAAGCTCATCCAAACGCGTGTGATCAGAGCGCTATCTTGTCGCGCTCCGTTCACGAACGACCTGTTGAGGACGTGAATCACGTTCGTGCTGTCACCGAAGCTGCTGTCATCCGACTCGGCTCTCAGCCACCGGAGCTGCAGAGGGAGGAGGGAGGGGCGGGACAACCGCAAGTGATGGTGATTGGCTCTCTAAGGTAGAGTGAGAGTTTGTAGGCCAATCAGAGGCAGAGTTCAGTTAACACACAAACCACACACGCACACAGCAGCCTCACACACACAAACTAGCAGAGGTGAGCTGCAGCAATGAAGAGTCCGGAGGGAAAGTTAACGTTTTTAAAGTGGAAGTACAGACACTACTTTAATGTCCATGTCTGTTGTAAACAACTCTGATCTAATGAATCATCTCTCAGCAGCACACGCTTCTACAAAACTAACACTGGATAAAAACTCTGTTGCTGAGCTGTTGATGATGACAGCAGGCCAGGTGTGGCTAACGTGAGCTCCGCTAACAGCTTCACTAAAACTTGTGACACAGACTGAAGTGAATGCAATGATAGACAGGTATGTTGTTGAGAACTTGCTCCTGTTATCATCAGCTGACTCAGACTCCTTCAGAGCTTCACTGGTAAAATATCAGGGAGAACAGGAGCCGGTCCGCCATAAAGAAGACATTTTCTAAATACATATGTAGATGCAGAGTAGCTGAAGTGACTGCCGAGCTCAAAAGGGGGAAGAAATAAAAGTAACGCAATAATTACTTTTCCTGGTAACTAATTACTTTTATAGTGGAGTAATTCCGTTACTTACTCAGTTACTTTTGGAGGGAAGTAACTAGTAACTATAACTAATTACTTTTTAAAAGTAACGTGTCCAACACTGTCCAACACACAACACGATTACCGGGAGCAACAACCACAGCTGGCGTACCGGCATCAATGACTGACCGTGTGTGGGAGACTTGAAAACACCGTAAAATACCAAATAACAGCCGGGCCGTTTGTTTGTTTCACTCACTGAACAGACCAGGCGGCAATTTAGGACAGGCGTTTAATTCCTTCCTCTCAAAAATCCGGGATGAAAATGTCACAAACTTCTCCAGCTTCTCGGTGAATTCTCTGGCATCCTTCTGGGCAATAGTTGTCTTCTGCAAGTGAAGTTGTTGCGGCGGAGGAAACGATTCAGCCAACCAGCACTCGCTGCAAACTCATCTCTGCTGTCACTCACGGTGGCGGACATTTGTTTCTCCATCGTCCTGATCATTTTGCGGGACACTCTCTCGTGTTGTGCCCGTTTGCTGATAACTCATCCCCGCATGTTTATCTCAGGCTCCTCTCTAGCCTTCTTCCTCCCTCCAGCAGGCAGCCTGGCCCTGTTGCTGTCCTCCTCGGACAGACGCTGAAGCTCAGTTTCTCTCACTCTCTTCTGGTCGACAGAGAAACGTCTAGCGGCTGCTTCTCCAGAGTTTTCCTCTGCATATTTTAAGACAGAAAGTTTGAATTTCAAGTGGTACTTTTTATTTTGTTGCTGCACCGGAGCCATGGCGATCATCAGTGTGATTCTGACTGACAGAAAGCAGCACAACACGTGAAAAAGGCGAAGAAGAAAAACGTGCAGTGTCAGTGGTCACGTCTTCTTCCTTGATTTAAATAAATAAATAAATAAATTAGACCCGACATTTATTTGGAACCGGCGGTTATTCACCAACATATACACCTGCACCCGGCGTTTAAAGGGACCCTGCGGTTAATTGAAACTTGGATATTATTTGGTCATTTACGGGACACGTGTGCACGTTCATCGCAGAACATGATTTGTCTTTCAAGCTCTCCAACACCTGGTAAATGGATGTAAAAAATGCAATATTTGAAGATAAAATTGCTCTGACAAAACTGTCAATGGAGTAAAAACTCAACACAGGAAAGTGATTATAGCCAATGCCTCAGTTCTTATGCTGGAACTGAAAGATGTCCAGCCATGTCTTCCAGTATGATCTAAAGATATTGATCATTTTAAATACTTTTAATGATAAATGTTTAATAATTGTATTGATCCAGACCTGACTGAGATCAGCAGCTTGTTATGAATCTGTGTTGACATGAACAGCTGTATGAATGTTGTGCTGACATGTGGATGATGTCTGTAGAAGGCTGATGATGATCCACAATAACACAATGACAAAGTCTCTCTACTCATTTTAGAGAAAAGCTCATTGATGAGGACACAGTAATGTTGAGCTACACATTTAAAACCTGAACACATCCGATTAGATTAGAAATTGATTTTTTATCTCCATCATTTATTCTTTATTCAGATTGGAGTACTGCAGTTTGTCAGAGATCAGCTGTGCTTCTCTGGGTTAAAAACGTGCAGTGTCTGTGGTCATGTCTTCTTCCTTGATTTAAGGAAATAAATAAATAAATTAGACCCGACATTTATTTGAACCAGCGGTTATTTACCAACATATACACCTGCACCCGGCGTTTAAAGGGACCCTGCGGTTCATTGAAACCCGGATATTATTTGGTCATTTACGGGACGCGTGTGCACGTTCATCGCAGAACATGATTTATCTTTCAAGCTCTCCCAACACCTGGTAAATGGATGTAAAAAATGCAATATTTAAAGATAAAAATGCTCTGGCAAAACTGTCAATGGAGTAAAAACTCAACACAGGAAAGTGATTATGGCCAATGCCTCAGTTCTTATGCTGGAATTGAAAGATGTCCTGCCATGTCTTCCAGTATGATCTAAAGATATTGATCATTTTAAATACTTTTAGTGATAAATGTTTAATAATTCTATTGATCCAGACCTGACTGAGATCAGCAGCTTGTTATTAATCTGTGTTGACATGAACAGCTGTATGAATGTTGTGCTGACATGTGGATGATGTCTGTAGAAGGCTGATTATGATCCACAATAACACAATGACAAAGTCTCTCTACTCATTTTAGAGAAAAGCTCATTGATGAGGACACAGTAATGTTGAGCTACACATTTAAAACCTGAACACATCTGACTGGATTATAAAGTGATTTTATCTCCATCATTTATTCTTTATTCAGATTGTGGGACTGCAGTTTGTCAGAGATCAGCTGTGCTTCTCTGGCCTCAGCTCTGAAGTCCAACCCCTCCCATCTGAGAGAGCTGAACCTGAGTGACAACAAGCTGCAGGATTCAGGAGTGAAGCTGCTTTGTGATTTTCTACAGAGTCCAAACTGTAGACTGGAGACTCTGAGGTGAGTTCACTGACTCTGTTACTGTTGTAGATCTGATTTGTTAAATTAACAACTGAGTTTACATTCATACATTACTTATGTACATATACATATATACTTATATATAGAAGTTATAAATCTCCTTTGGTTCATATTTTCATGTTTTTTAATCTAGATTTAGTCTTCAGACGTGCACATGATTATAGAGAGGCTCAAAGTCAGAACAGGGCAGTATGTGTGTGCACATAGTGCGCCGCATTTATTTTCAGGCCTTAATAACACAACATGTAGATGAATGTAAAATGAATAAACACAGTAATTATAGAAAGCTAACTACTTAGCTGTGTATCCTGTGTAGCTGTGAGTTGTATGTAATTGCCATTTCTTTTGTGTCAACAAATTATTGTCAACATGAGTTTATTCACATTATCATAACACTGAGAATTGTTTGGAAGACATACAAATCAGCTGCAATTCTGAAGAGCAATCAAACACTGGTTTATTATTAGGCTATTTATTGGAGGGCAAGTGCAAAGTAGAAATACAGGCTACACATCTAAACATGTGACAAAACCAAGAAATGTGACTGTTAGTAGGAACAGCATGTTTACAACAGCAAAGTCACAATAAACTCTGGAAGAAGTTTATTGTGACTTTGCTGTTGAGTTTACATTCATACATTACTTACATCCATAAAGTTATAAATCTCCTTTGGTTCATATTTTCATGTTTTTTTAATCTAAATTCAGTCTTCAGACTTCTGTTTCTTAAAATAACTGTAGAAAATGTTCAGTTACTTGTTAAAGTAAATTAATGTTTATGATTTAATCTGTTAACAGAAGATCCTCTGAACTAACATTGGATTATAAACTGATTTTTATCTACATCATTTATTCTTTATTCAGATTGAGTCGCTGCAGTTTGTCAGAGATCAGCTGTGCTTCTCTGGCCTCAGCTCTGAAGTCCAACCCCTCCCATCTGAGAGAGCTGGACCTGAGTGACAACAACCTGAAGGATTCAGACGTGAAGCTGCTTTGTGATCTGGAGGAGAGTCCAGACTGTAGACTGGAGACTCTGAGGTCAGTAGAGGGTTGGAGTCAGTTCATGCTGGTTTCAGCAGTATTGTACTAAACACAGGATCAAAGTAAAGATCCAGTATTTCCTGCTTTCCTCAGTGAAGCTGTGAGAGGAGAACAGTCAGCCAATCAGACGAGCCAGAAGCTTGTTGTGATGGTGTGTTTGAGTTGATGTGAAGACGACTGTTGTTGTTGTGTTCATGTCTACAGGAAATAAAGCTGATCACAGCTGACAGCATCACAGGATGTATAGAGACAGTGTCCTCATTCATCAAACTGTCGGAGCATCAAATCTGATCTCAAAGTGTTTGTTCTCTCATTTCAACACTGAAGAACTCATCAGTTCATCTTTGTCACAGCTCTCAGATCAGTCTGACTGAAGGCTCTTATTTCAGAGAACCATCATTACATTTAGTAACCATGTGGTCTGTATACAGACCAGAACCTCTGCTGAAGTCCAGAAACCACAGCTGATGTTTTACTGTTCAATGTAGGACCTTTAACGTTATATTTATATCTGCTCATGTGTCATTTGATTTGTCCAAATATTTCATAACAGACTCCATATTTACATATTTGTCATGTGATGTTTCCAAAGTAGATGAAATCTTTAAATGTGAGTGAGACTCTGGTTTTTAACAGCAGTAAATCATCATTAAAGTGAGCTGTGAGTATCTGTGTTCCTGCAGTAATGATGCGTTCAGGGACTGTCAGCAGTTTATTTCCACTGTGTCCTTCAGTGAAACCTGCAGAGTAAACAGACTTGATGTCCAAAGTGTCTGCAGGTCTGTGAGCTTCACTCCAACACGTTAACATGAAGCTGAAAGGAAGCTGGCTACGCTACACAGCCGCTCCACTTGTGGTCTGAACAGGACTGAAGTCCTGCTGGTCTTTATATCACTGACTGACAGCTGATGGAGGGAGTCTCTGGAAACACTCATTTATCACTTCTGCTGTCTCTCTGCTTCTCTCATCAGATGGAAGTCTTCTTTGTGGTGAGAAAGGTGGAGGTGTTGAGAGGATCAGCTGTGTCCTGATGATCCAGAGAGGTTGAAGCAGCACCATCAGCTGGTGGGTGGAGAGGCTCTGACTGGGCCGTGTTACTGGGAGGTGGAGTGGAGAGGAGAGCTTCATCCAGCAGTGACTGACGGACCAATCACAACAAGTGGAGATGACTGTCAGTGCTGCAGTGTGAACTGCTCTGAGATCAGCTCCACTGTCACACACAATGTCCAGTCCAGCATCATCCCTGTGTTCCTCTGGATGTGACAGAGTATCATCAGTGTATCTGGACTGCTCTGCTGCTGCTCTGTCCTTCTACACAGTCTCTGCAGACACACTGACACTCCTCCACTCCTTCTGCTCCACACTCAGACACCTCCTCCACCTGGACCTCCACCTGGACCTCCACCTGTACCTCCACCTGGACCTGGACCTCCACCTGGACCTGGACCTGGACCGGGACCTTTAATCTTTTATTCTCTCACATCAACATCTTTATTTGGATATTTGTTTTTGCTGTCAGTTGCAGCTCCACCATGTGGAACGATGGTGAATTGCAGTTTATTTCCACATTATATTTTAGAAGTTGATGTGAAAAAGCAGTTCTGGTTCTGACCACCAACACCAGATTCTCTCAGAACTAAACAGAAAATAGTTTGAAAGAAGAAAAGAAGTTTGGATTTAATCAGAACTTCACTGAAGTCTCCAAACTGAAACACGGTTCTGACTCCAAACCCAAGTATGTTTGTTATCAGAGCAGGTTCTGTATCTGACAGCTTTAAAGTCTTCTTTGTCGAGTGGATCCGACCAGACTGTTGTGGCAGAAAGTGACCTAAAGAATCCAAAGAGTCTGGTCATCATTGTGAATCTGTCGCCTTAAACAAACTTTAATTTTCACATGGTCATTTGATCCGTTGTTAAAAAAAGACATATTGATCAGAGTTGCTTTTATTTGCTGTAATATCTGTAGATTCAGTTGTAAAGTCAGTTCAGTCTTAAACTTTGCTCACACACTGAACATCAGAACATTTTCACTTCCTTTAGACGTGAAGTAAGAAACATGTACTAACTGTTACCATGAGTGTCATTATCAGTGATTAAGAAATATATAATGAATGTTTTATATTTAATCCCACAATTCAAATCTCATGTGATGTAAATCGCCTCCATCTATATTATTATAAATGTTCTGCGTGTTTAAACGACGTCCGTTTGTTGAATCACTTCTCTGGATTCAGGTTTTATTTCTGACTCATGAAGATTAAAGTTTTGCTCATTTTCATCAGCTTCTGGATTCTTTTCTATAACAGTATTTATTTGTAGGCAACAGAAACAATTACAAAAAAAACAAACTGAAGAAAGTCTTTGTCCTGAAATGAATCAATAAAATCTCCAAAGTATCAGAAATGATTTGTCAGTCCAGACGGTGAGGCGTCACTCTGCTCGGTGTTCTCTGTCCGCTGATCTGGAACTGGTTCAGAGAGACGATGTCGGCGTCTCATTTCATTTAGTTTTGTTTGTTTGTTCGTTTTTATCCCGTATGTATTGTGTTTTTTTATTTATCTAAAGAAAAACAGATTCTGTAAAAGACAAATCAGTAAAAATGAGCTGGATTTGATGTTCCCTCTACGGGTCGACTGATGTGGTTTTTGTTTGTTATTAGTAATCAAGTAGATAACTGATATTAATTTACAGAAAAATAAAAACCTCAGTGTGAAAGTGGAGAATAACCAGTGATGGAATGTAACTACAATTTACACCAGTACTGTACCTGAGCTCAGTTCTGAGGTTCTTTCCTTCAGTCAGTCCATTTTTCTGCTACTTCCTCTGTACTTCCTCTCTACTTCCTCACCAGTGACTCAACAGATTGAGATCATTCAGTGTTGAAAGGCTGTTAATTGTGATGTGTAACCAATCAGAGTGCTGTGGGGGGACGTGGAGTGAGACCAGACTGGTGACGACAGACAGAACGCTGCATCAGAGGTAAAGTATCTGTTTTAATTTCATTTATTTTATTGGCAGTTGGACACAAAACACTCAGGAAGCATTCATCAGAGAAATGCTGAATATCTGCCCTGATAATGGCTCTACACACAGTTCAGCTGCTGTCGTTCTGTCTGTCAGCCTTCATCTACAACACATTGATGTGTTCTGGAGCTCGGCAGCGTTGAAACCAGAACCTTTGAGTGTGAATACTGTCGTCCAACCCAAACCATGATCTGTGGGTTATTTCCTCCAGCTCTGATTTGTAATATAGCAGGTGTAACAGAGTTAGAAATAACCTGTTATGAATTTCTACAAAATAGACCTGCTTGTCTTCTAAACATGTACACTGTAGTTTTGGAGCCACCTGGTGGTTAATAGTGCAGATTCCTCTTTACGCGCCTCAGCAGAGGAAAATCCTCCGAGCTGGAGGTGGAGACATGTGCACAACTAATGTTTCTGTGTTTAATGTTTTAACGCTCTGTGAGACTGTGAGCAGCATGTATTTTTACTGTGAGGATTACTAGCATGTATACTGAAAGTTACAGACGTTTCTGTGCAGAAATAGTAACTTTATCAGCCAGTAATTAACGTGTGCTGCCAATGCTAATTATCTAGCCATGCACTTGCTAGCTTGCTCCCGGTGCAATATTTCCTTGTTATTACTTGGGATAGTAATTATTCTACTTTTCATGACACAGATGTGAATGGTTGCAGTTGCATAACGTTGTGCAGAACAACTGTGTGTTCCTGTGTGGCCGTGCTGTCCAAAGGGGACAGACATCATCTCACACTACCAGCTGTCTCAGGTGTGATGGAGGATTGGAGCTCGTCAGCTCAAGTCACTCTGAGAACAGCTGATGGTGTTTTTAATCACATGATTTGGTCACCATTAGAAACATCAGCTGTTGATATCAATAACAAACTCAATAATCAATCAGACACAAGTTTCTTTGTTTTTTGCTTTTTCTTTTTTATTCACAAAGAAAAACAAAATCAACTTTTTTGCTCTTTTCTAAATTTTTTGTCAGGATGCAGCTCTTCTTATATTTACAATGATCAGATAATGAAATGGTTCAATTCAAAACGCAACTGCGTCATAATTCTGAGAACATTGTTTTCTGATAATATAATAGTCATGCAGTTATTAGAATAAATGAGACTACATTAGATAACATCAATCAATGTGGTAAAACTGGTGAGTTGTTGTGGTGAAAAATCAAAGTGACACATCAGAGAAAAACATTTGTAGTAAAACAGATAAAAACACATGGATCAGAATGTGACAAATCAACAATGTATACATCACACATCAGCAATAAATCCACATGTATTCTATGATATATCAGCGGTTCCAGACACGTGTGCTGTGGTTGTCTCTAGGTTGTATTTTGCATGGACCGTGCCTTGGAGTCTGCCCCAGCATGTCACAGGTTCAGGATACTGAAGGCAGAGTGTTTAGCGCTGCTGGGACGCTGCCCAGAGGCTCAGTCTGTAGCCAGGTGAGAGGACATGTTGGAAACATACTTTGAGCAACACATTTGTTTGACATGAGTGGAATTTGTAACAAAGACTGCAGGGGGAAAGCAGATTAAAACATGTCCATTTATTCCATGAAATGATGTGAATCTTTGTGTAGAAAATCAAGTGTTTGTTCTCCTCAGTGTGATTGACAGGAGAGATGATCAGAGGAGCAGAGTTTTTACCACCATCATTAGTACATGGACAGAATAGAGTTTGTGAGTGAAGCAGCAGCCAGTAAAGGAGCAGATAAGAGCTGCAGCATCAACGTCATAAAAGGAGAGCAGACCCTCCTCATAATCCACAAACACCCCCACCTTCTCAGGCTGACGCTTCAGAGAGAGACTGACTGGAGGGCTAGCGTTAGCTTTGGACTCATTTTTATTCCTCAACCATATCGTCCAGTAACCATTCTGAGGATTCACTTTGATTAGTCCCTTCCTGTTGATCCACTCTCTGGCCACTCCTAAAGTCCCCTTACTCTTCCCTTTAACTTGAGCCTCATAATAAAACTCTGCTTTGCTAAGACACAAGTATCAAATCTCTCTGGTTGTCTGGGAGATTCTTCTCCACATCACTATCACATCCACCGTAGAACCACGCACACACACAACCCGTTACATTTAAACAACGTCCGTTTGTTCAATCACTTCTCTGGATTCAGCTTCAGTTTTGCTCATTTTCACCAGCTTCTGGATTCTTTTCTACAACAGTATTTATTTGTAGCTAACAGAAACGATTACAAAAAAACATCTTTCCGCAGATTTTGAGTCACACCGCTCTTAAGGTTCTCTTATCGTCAGTGGCAAGGCGCGTCGTTAGACAGAAAAATGATGTTTGTTTCAAAACCAAATAACAGCAAAATGTACATTTTAACAAGTTTAATTATACATTTATCAATATTCATATCATCGCACATAGTAAACCCTAATTATTGCATATTTACACAAGATTTTAATAGAAACAACTCAGAACGAGAAAATTAACAATTAAAAATAACTTATTTGATCATGAAACATTTTATTCTAACACTTAATAATATATAATAACATAAAATAATGATGTAAAAAGCTGTAAAGGGGCTGATGTAAAACAAAGAGCCGTTGTGATCACTGGTCACAGTCTGCAGATTACCTCCGCTCTCCTCACAGTTACCACACACGGGCTTGTGGCATTTCAAGTGTCCCACGTTTGGTTCCGTTGGCAGCTCTTTGGGACCGGCACTGCCTCCGGTTCTGTGTCTGCTGCTGCTGCGGTGGTTGCTTCCGCTGCTGCCCACCTTGTGCCGACTGCCGCGGCCTCTTTCCCCTCCATGTATTCTGCCCTCAGCTCCCTCAGCTCCTCAATTTCACCATCAATTTTCATACACTCACACAGAAAGTGCATGTATGTATTCCACAAATGAACCCTGACAAGGCTCACCTGTGAAGTGAAAACCATTTCAGGTGACGACCTCATGAAGCTCATGGAGAGAAGGCCAAGAGTGAGCAAAGCAGTAATCAAAGCAAAGGGTGGCTACTTTGAACAATGTCAAATATGAAACATATTGAGAGTTATTTCACACTTTTGACTTTACTACATAATTCCATATGTGTTCATTCATAGTTTTGATGCCTTCAGTGAGAATCTACAATGAGAATAAAGAAAAAGCATTAAATGAGAAGGTGTGTCCAAACTTGTGACTGGTAGTGTATGAAAACATCCAGTTCCATTCCAAGTGAACCTTCTATCAGTTCATCACCTGCTATAAACAGTCTGCTTATATGTTGGAAGTTCCACTCATTTATTTTCAGCTCATCTTATCTACAATCATACATCTATTGTGTTCATGTGTTCATGTACATGTTTTTACAAGATTGCGTCATTTCTCCGGGTTTTCCTGCTGATGACGTCACTGCTGTTCCCGACCCACGCTGTGATACACCGATCAAGTTCATGTGCATGTTCAGAACTGTACACAGACTCAACAGCATGCAAACATCCAGCTCCAGGTGTTTAGCTCATACCTGATTGATTGCTATGTAGAAAAACTTTGAGGACATTTTACGCCCATCTCGTCGTGGCGTCCATTGGAATGGACATGAAGAAATACTATTAAAAACACCAGTTACCAAAAATGTGTTTTTTCCACTTTGTCTTTATGTTGGAGAGTCAGAATCAGTTTTTTATTGTTTTTATTTTGCCCAGCCAAAAAAATGTGTGTCTGAAGGGGTTGAAAGTAAAAAGGTGAAAGAAGATAAATTGTTGGTGAATCTACAAGAAACTCCAGATGAAAATGAGCTGTGAGCGACTCTGAGTCTGTATATGCAACAACCAATAAATAGAAACTCATAAACTGACTCAGGGTCAGAACTTGGAAAGTGTTGGTTGTGTCTTTGTAAACTTTGCACGGCCGCACAGTCTTTTCTCTTTCTATTAGAATATTCTTTGAATGTTGTAAATAATCATCAGCCTCAGCAGCTTGTTATTAGCATCTTGTATTAATAAAGAATCCTTGGTGTCTCCTAATTGTTGTTTAAAGGTGTCGGAGCAGCAGATCCTGGATCAGCTGCTAACTGCTCCGGGCTGCTGCTCTTTATATGAAACATAAAGCGTCTCATCAGCTCGACTCGTTCGTCTCTCCGAGCAGCACAAACGGCTCTTTTGTCCGTCTGAAGCTTCTCCTCGCCGTCGAGGCTAAAGGTGCCGCCTGATGTCTGACAGCGAGCCGAGACGCTTTCTTTCAACACGTTTCAGTCTCTTTCACTGGACGCAGACGATCTGAGGAGGCAGAGCGTTTGGCCGCTGACAGGAAGTCTCTGAGGTTGGAAACATGCAGTGGCGGTTCTAGACAAATGTTACTGGGGGGGCCAGTGTTTAATCAGAGGGGCACGTTAACAAACGGAAACAAATAATATTTAAACATGAAATACTTTCATTTTGCATCACATTAAAATCATACAAAAGTTTGTTTTGTACATAAAGAGTGCATGGATTGAAACAATGAGGTCGGGCCATCAAAAATGAGAAATGAAATCCAGCAGGACGATGCTGCAAAAGGTGGGCATGGAGCCCTGACCCCCTCATACCAGTCTGGCCTAAAGCTCCGTCTCCTGTCCCCCATCAGAGTGGTTGAAGATGTTCAGCTTGGGCTGCACTGCTACATCCTTCTTGGACTTGCTGATATCTGTGGAAAGATGCACAGTAAAGATAGGGCACAACTAGAAACAACATTTATTTACTGTTGTATGCATGGATTTTAAAATGGAGGCCAAATATTTGTTTCTTTTTTGAACATAAGAATCACATATTAATGAGGCAAAAACTCATTTCTGGCAGAAAGCATCATTTTATGGACACACTGTACTATGAATTGTAATGACACTGCTTTGCAGATGTCCTGAAGAAGAAGAGCTGTTGTACATGACAAACCTGATGGTGCAGTACTTGATCCACATGAATCCACTTGCTGTTCCTCTGGTTGTTCCTCTCTCTGTCCCTGTATGTTTTCTTCCTCCTCACCCTCTGGAGTGTCCCTCTCTGTGTCAGTGCCCTCACTTTCATCACCTGCCTTCTCTCCAACCTCCACCAGCTCCTCAGCTCTCTCAATACCTTGATATGTTTCTCTGGCACAGCAGTGGCCAGGGACATTTTTACAGGGTCACTGACCCCTGTAGGCCCCCGTGTAGAGCCGCCACTGGCTGTCACACATGGACGTCTTCTTT
Organism: Sparus aurata; assembly: GCF_900880675.1. Classification (NCBI taxonomy): domain Eukaryota; kingdom Metazoa; phylum Chordata; class Actinopteri; order Spariformes; family Sparidae; genus Sparus; species Sparus aurata. The sequence continues at coordinate 29,037,602 of NC_044205.1, forward strand.
CTTTACCTTTTCCTTCACTAGTGCTGCACTTTGTAGCTTTACTCACCAAACACTCTCATTTATTACTTATTCTAATTAGAAAATCACACCTTTAAGCATCAGCAGCTTCAATTCTGCTGAATTCAAGATATTTTGTCGACGGTCTGTGATTTGTTTTGCTTTTTACAAACTTTAATCCTCCATCTGCTCAGTGATGCATTAAAACTTACAAACTCATTCTTAGAAATGATGATAATAAATAAAGCTGCAACATTCACTATCTGTTGAGCAGGAGGTTAAAGAAGAAGAGTTGAGTGATGTTCAGCTTCATCACTGATGAATGTGACAAACGTTGTACTGCAGCGCCCTCTGCAGGTGGAAGCAGTCACCGCCTCAGATATCTGATTTCCACCTTTATTATATTTCTACATCTGTCTTCTGTTTCAGCCAGTGTTGGAGAAAGTACTCTGAGTCAGACTCCAGTAAAAGTCAAAGCTGTGCTGTTGAAATATTAGTTTGGTGAAAGTGAAAGTCACAAACATGAAGAGTACTCGAGTAAAAGTCTTTATTACAGTTGGTATTGAAAGTAACTGATCCATATATTTACATGTTTGTATGAAGCGTTCACTCTGAGTCAGCTGATTATCACAATCACTGTTTGGATTGTTGAAAGAATAAATTAATTTCAGAATGATCAACTTTGGCTCTGATGCAGAATGTAATCTGCAAAGTAACTAGTAACTAATGTAATCACATGTCATCAGTGGAAACAGAGAACAAGAATCATTTGTTTGTGTAACTGAGCTGATTACAAAACACTTCCACAGTATTTGACTACATGATCATCATGTCTCAGTGTTTCTAGCCTGGAAAGTAACTAAGTACATGTACTCAGGTACTGTACAGGTACAAATTCAAGGAGCTTAACTTGAGTGTCTCCATTTTCTGCAGCTGTATACTTCTACTCCACTACATCTCAGAGGTGAATGTTGTACTTTTTACTCCACTACATCAGTCTGGCAGTTTAGATTACTAGTTACTTTTCAGATTACATTCCCGTCCTGTTTCTCCAGGTGTGTTAATGTTGAATGTTTGTGATAAACTGACAGTGTTGTAAAAAAGTACCCAGAAGTCAAACTGGAGTAAAAGTAAAGTATCTGATATTAAATGTACTCGAGTAAGAAAAATACAAGTGAAAGAAAATGATGCATAAATGTACATGTATGTTTGTAATGTGTGTATGCTGCGGGTCGACTGATTATCAGAGCTGATGTTCAACTTTTTATTGATTGTTGGAATCAGGATGATAATAAAATAAAGTGAACAAAGTGTGTGTGTCACTGAACCTGACTGAGAGCATGAAGCACAATATTAAACACACAAACACACATGTGGCCCCTGTGGTGGACAACAAGACGACAACACGTCCAGTATCAGACTGCGCTCCAGCAGCCGTGGCTCATTTACGGTAATCGTACTGAACCGGCTCTGACTGGGTCAGACTGCAGTCTCACATCAGAACCATCAAACATGTAACCAGACTTTTACAGCAAGCAAGTCCTGTCCTGGACACACACACACACACACACACACACACACACACACACACACACAGCAGCAGGTGGAGAGAGGAGGAGGAGCTAAGATCATGTTATCCAGTGGAAGTGAAAGTGTCCAGTCAGTTGTCTGAAGTTTGAGGCGACAGACGAGGGAGGAATCTAAAGCTGATGCAGGGTGAGTCTTCATCTAACCTTTTTTATTTCACTGCCAAAGTCTGTGAGTGAATGTTCAGATTTAAAGAGAGCTGACCAAGTGGAGATCTGCCTCCATATATTATACTGTACACTGCTGCTGTGGGTGTGAAGGGAGAACCGGAGATTGTGAGCTACTTCCTGTTTCTCAGACATGTCGTCGTGTGGAGGAAACAGAGAACAAAATGGAGTTTCCAGTGTCCAGCTGTCTGTCTATGAAGAGTGACCGGTCCAAAGAGAATCCTCCACTCTTCAGTACTGAACCAGAACCCTCAGACACACAGTAAGAGAACTGATACTAACTTATTTATCTGACTAATTTTCAGTCTTTTCTGTTTCACTGCTTGATTGTGTGTTTTATGTGACATTATTTACTGAGATGTATTTGCTGCCTGAATCTAACAAACTGTCTGTGAAACTAAAATAAATAATGTGTCTTCCTCTTCTTACCTGTGACAGCTGTCAGTCACCTTGAAGAAAGCTGTAATCTGATCTAAGAGGACTAATACAAACTTTTAAACTGTTGCAGGAGTTTGTGTTTTTAGAGCTTCTTAAATGACGTCATAGATTTTTTTCAGGGTGTTGGTGAGATTAATAATAAAACCTGTTTGTGTTTGCAGAGTTCAGTCCAACAGACAGAGAGCAGAGTCTCCAGTGTCCAGCTGTCTGTCTCTGAAGAGTGACTGGTCCAAACCTGAACCTCTACAGTTCAGTACTGAACCAGAACCCTCAGACACACAGTAAGAGAACTGATACTAACTTCAGTTTATATAATTAAATCATTACCAGTATATAACTGTAGCTGTACAAAATATAGGAGTCAATATTTTTTCTGGAAATTACGTTTTAAAGCTTTGTGATCTGCAGTGTTGCATCATGGGATATAGCCTAAATATTGTTGACTAGTGAGATACTTCAAGTTCATTCATTGTTTGTCTGTTAGAGAAATTTAGTCTTCAAAGTGTTTAGTTTGCTCAGTTAAACCTTCAGGAGTTTGATGGCTTATTCAACGTGTTTTGCTGCGATGGAAGAATTACTGATGAATGAAAACCAACAAAAGTCATCTCAGTGTTTTTACTGCAGATGGATCAAATGATCTGTTCAAAACACAAGAATTACAACTTTCACTGAATGTCAGGATGAGGAGCACAAAGTATTTTACAGATAGATAAATGACACAAATGAGGGATTTATGTTCTGCTTTAATGACAAGTGAGGATTTCTTCTTTATCTTTGCAAAGTAAAAGGCTCCATTGATGAGGGCTGGAAGTATCTCATGGAAACTGTCCCAGAATCTTCACTCTGAGATTGTTTTTATCTTCATCAAACCTTTTTTATCAAACACAGTTGTTGAAGAAAGAGGAGGGTATATTGTACTAAGTGTGACCATGTACTTTGTCCAGTATGGTTTAAGTTTTTAATACCTGCTACTGAGGTCATGTTTTATGGTCTTTTTTGTTTGTGTAATTAAATCAAATGATGCAAACTGCCCCACTGTGACTCAGACAGAAACAAAGTGTTAGTGATTGGGAGTTCAGTCCAGATTCAGACCTTGGAGAAGACATACTTATGTTTACAGTCTGTCTTCTCTTTTGTCAGACTGATCTATGATTTCTAATCTGAGTGATTTTCCTTTATCTCTTCAGAAAGACAGAGGGAAGTGTTTCTGTGGAGGAGCAGCCGTCCTGCTGTTCTTTGTGTCAGGACGTCCTGAAGGATCCAGTCTCTACCAGCTGTGGACACTGGTTCTGCAGACAGTGCATCACCTCATACTGGGACCAGTCTGCTTCATCAGAACACTCCTCCTGTCCCCAGTGTGGAGAAAGATCCAGAACAAGAGCTGGACTGCAGACAGTCAGTCAGACTAACACTGTACAAAGTAAGACTGAACATCTGTCTGCTGATGTCATCATGTCTGAAAACAGGAACTGTTCATTTATTAAAGGAACAACTGTTGTGTTCTGTAGAGCATTTAATATTATCATGAATATCATTCATTCAAAAACAATTTTATTTAATCAAGATTCTTGCTCTCAATTTAATCCCAGAATATTTTCTTGTCTTTCAGCTGATAGTGTTCTGCAGGAGGCTTTAGATGAACATAAGATCAGTCTGAGGAGGAGATGTGAACGTGTGACTGAAGGAAGTGATGGAACAGAAAGTGATGAAACAGGAAGTGGAACCCTCCTCAACAGGATCTACACTGAGCTCTACATCACAGAAGGACAGAGTGAAGAGGTTAATACCCAACATGAGGTGAGACAGCTAGAGACAGCTTCCAAGATGGAGACCCTCCATGACACTCCAATCAGGTGCTGCGACATCTTTAAAGCCTCACCTGACCAACAGAGACGCATCAGAGTGGTTCTGACCAACGGCGTCGCTGGAGTTGGAAAAACCTTCTCGGTGCAGAAGTTCACTCTGGACTGGGCAGAGGGCTCCGAAAACCAAGATGTCAGTCTGCTGGTTCTGCTGTCGTTCAGGGAGCTGAACCTGATCAGAGATGAGCAGTACAGTCTTCTCAGGCTGCTCCATGTTTTCCATCCAACAATACAGAAGGTGACAGCAGAGAAGCTCGCTGTCTGTAAACTTCTCTTCATCTTTGACGGCCTGGATGAAAGCAGACTTTCTCTGGATTTCAAGAACCATGAGGTCGTGTCTGATGTCACACAGAAGTCATCAATCAGCGTGCTGCTGAAAAACCTCATCCAGGGGAAGCTGCTTCCCTCGGCTCTCGTCTGGATAACCTCCAGACCTGCAGCAGCCAATCAGATCCCTCCTTCATGTGTGGACAGGGTAACAGAAGTACGAGGCTTCACTGACGTCCAGAAGGAGGAGTACTTCAGGCGGAGGTTCAGTGATGAAGATCTGTCCAGCAGAATCATCTCACACATCAAGACCTCCAGGAGCCTCCACATCATGTGTCTGATCCCAGTCTTCTGCTGGATCACTGCTACAGTTCTGGACCACATGTTGACTACAGACCAGAGAGGAGAGCTGCCCAAGACCCTGACTGACATGTACTCACACTTCCTGCTGGTTCAGACAAACAGGAAGAAGCAGAAGTACCATGAGGGACGTGAGACGAGTCCACAGGAGCTGACGGAGGCTGACAGGGAAGTTCTTCTGAAGCTGGGGAGGCTGGCGTTTGAACATCTGGAGACAGGAAACATCATGTTCTACCAAGAAGACCTGGAGCGCTGTGGTCTTAATGTCACAGAGGCCTCGGTGTACTCAGGAGTTTGTACAGAGATCTTCAGAAGAGAGAGTGTGATCTTCCAGAAAACAGTCTACTGCTTTGTTCATCTGAGCATTCAGGAGTTTCTGGCTGCAGTCTACGCGTTCCACTGTTACACCAACAGGAACACAAAGATCCTGCAGGCTTTCCTGAAAGGCTCAAAACCAAAGTCTGTTTTTGGAAAGATTTCTAAGTTTTTTGGTAGAAGTGTTGATGGCAATGAGACCTGTTACCCATCCCTGGACGACTTCCTGAGGAGCACCATGGAGAAATCCCTTGAAAGTAAAAATGGCCACCTGGACCTGTTTGTTCGCTTCCTTCATGGCCTCTCTCTGGAGTCCAACCAGAGACTCTTAGCAGGTCTGCTGGGTCAGACAGACAACAGTCCAGAAATCATCCAGAGAGCCATCAACAACCTGAAGGAGATGAACAGAGATGAGATCTCTCCTGACAGAATCATCAACATCTTCCACTGTCTGATGGAGATGAACGACCACTCAGTTCATCAGGAGATCCAAGAGTTCCTGAAGTCAGAGAACAGATCAGAGAAGGAACTCTCTGTGATCCACTGCTCAGCTCTGGCCTACATGCTGCAGATGTCAGAGGAGGTTCTGGATGAGTTGGACCTGAAGAAGTACAAAACATCAAAGAAGGGAACACAGAGACTGATTCCAGCTGTGAGGAACTGCAGGAAGGCTCGGTAAGTCCAGATGTGATCATGTACGATATAAAACCTCCACATTGGAAAAGTTTTCCTTGAATTCGTATTTAACCTGTTTCTTTATCAAACAATTAAACATGTGTTCATTTAGAAATGTCTATAAAAATCATTGTTGTGTTTCTATCTATGAAACTAGTGAACACTAGTAACTTCTGTCATCTTCTCACTGTCTTCCTTTGGGTGATGGAGGCTTCAGAAATGTCTCCACAGTCGAGATTTTAATCCACATTTTGTGCATTGTTTGTTTTATCAATGCGTCTTTAACGGTTCAGTTCAGTGGAGGATTTTATAATCACCGAGCTCAGAGAAGAAGTGAAGCTGTTACACACCTGAACTCCACTTTACACAAACTGTCACTGATACAATTATAATTACAGCTCACTATCAGCAAGGACTTGATTCAATATGTGTCACGATACATTGTGATAAGATGCATATTGTGATATATTGCACTTTAACACATAGTTAGTGAAAATGTAAAAACAGATGTGAATTACAAGTTGCTGTGTACAGTCACACTAGCCTCATTCACACGGCCCTGTCAGTGCAGGAATCATGCAGCGATTCTCTGCATCACCGTCTGTGTGACATTTTCACTGCGGCTCTGATCCACCTCCGGAGGTAGAATCAGAACCACAGAGGTGAGCCGGGTTTGGATCAGGCCAACTTATATGAGGAAAGAAATGCTGCAGTTATACGTGGAAAAGCTTCTGTCATCCTGTCTGTCCTACTGACTCTAATCACATTTCTGCATGAAAATGAATGTTGGTGATTATGTGACGCGATTCAGAGCAAAAAACATGAAACTAAAGTGCATTAAGTTCTTTTGTGTCACTGAACTGATGTAGACGTCTTCATGAATTGCACAAGTATTCTGACTGTGTCCCCAAACACACAGTAAACATCTTCAGAAAATAAAGTGCTTGTATTAATTTCTTGTGTCACTGTATGAACAGTGTCCTGCAACACCTACAGGAGGTTGTCGGCTTTCACAGCCCGTTTAAAACAAGAATCATTATTTTCAGAATACAGATTGTTGGAGCTGGAAATCAATGAAGCAGATTGCCATTAAATATTACAATATATTGTTGTATTGACATTTTAGCACAGCCCTTATTATAATTATTGCATTTATTCAGCACTGATTAAACTCAAAATAAATCATTAACTGAAGTTACTGGTAGATGAAAAGCAGAGTGACATCAAAGTTGTGTTAAACACATGCGAGCACATAACTGAGATAAAAACATAAAAGTGCAGTTACAACTTAGGGATATTACAGTTAATCAACATCATGTTAAAATAGAGTTAAACAAACAAATCACAGCATCTTGGTTATTAGAATATGACAATTTACATTACAGCTGTTTGATGGAAACTTTTGTCTAAAGCCTCAGATTTGTGTTCATCATGTTGCAGACCTGCTGATCAGTGACTGACCAGCTCAGACTCAACAGCTGACCAGCTGATCACAGCCACTCATGTTCATTTGCTTTGTGATTAAACATGCAGCGTCTATTTTTATGATGAAGAATTTTGAAGTTTTTTCTCTGTCATCACAGATTTGTTGATTGTAGACTCTCAGAGATTCACTGTGAAGTCGTGGCCTCAGCTCTGAGGTCCAACCCCTCCCATCTGAGAGAGCTGGACCTGAGTGGAAACAAGCTGCAGGATTCAGGAGTGAAGCTGCTGTGTTCTGGACTGAAGAGTCCAAACTGTAAACTGGGGGCTCTGAAGTCAGTTCATGTCTTTTTCTCTTATACACTGTATATCTACCTGATTTAAATCTATCACAGAAGTTTTGAATTTCCTTCAGTTCTCTTGTTTTCTGTGTTTATCTGAGCACAAATCACGCAGTTCTTTTTAATGTTTGTCAGTCTGAACATTTTGATTCAGAATTCAGTCTGAACTCAAACTGGGTTGGTCTTAGTACAGAAACTGAAGTATTTATCTGTTATTGTGCTGCAGAATGAAATCAATATCTAAATTCTTGGGACACATCTACGTATGAAAAGTTAAACAAAAATGTCTTTTTATACATAACCTTCAGGACACAGTGTAACTTCTACATTTATACATAAAGCCAGTCTCTGTCACACACACACACATGGAGGATACAAACACACTCTTACACTTACAGGAGCACACAGAGACTGTAAAGTTTATTTCCTAATGCAGCTGTTTGAAGCATCAAATCTGATCTGTCACCAACAAGTAATGATGCCTCCATTCAGACAGGATGTCACTTTATGAACAGGAGCATAAATTATACACTATCTGTACAGTGAGGTAGGATTAAGAGATGGAGCATCTTACTTTACTGAGTAAAGTTTAGAAGATGATTTAGGATGAAGCTCAGAGTCAGTCAGCTGATGTTGATGGAGTTGATGATGATGATGAAGTCTGAATGTGAGCAGAGAGTGAGTCCTGGAACAGCTGTTTGTAAAGTGATGCATTTACTTAAATACTGTATTCAGGGCTTAAAGTATTCCGGCACCGTGCAGGATTTCCAGCGTGCAGCGTTTGGCTGCGGGAAAAAATGTCCTATATTCATACTTGAAAACATTCGGTTGTGAAAAATAGGGAGATTTTTGTCATCGGTGTATCGGCCCAAGTAACAAGGGTCCTTCCTCAGGTGTGTGTTTTATTTGTCATCATTTCTTGCTTTGTATTTTAAACCACACATGTCCAAAATTCTTAGAACAGTCAGTGTTTCCCCTAAATTTTTTATAGCAGCTGTGCTCTGAGTTGATAACCCAGCGACACTAGGGGGGTCCGGGGGCATGCCCGACTGGAAGAAAATTTTGAAAAATGACCCTTTAACACTAGTGGTGAGATTTAAAAAAGAAAAAAAAATCATTTTCAGAATTTCAGAATCAGAATCTAAGACATTAGACAAAATAGTGTAGAAGCTGACATTGCTGCTTGAAAATATGTGAACCTCTTGAGCATTAGAGAACTTTCTTAACACTATTTTGGGACAAGATGGCGGACGTTACTGCCGCATCCTCAGGTGCTCCAGTGCTTACCAGAGCCCGATTAAAACCAGATATTTATAAGACTGTTGATGGCAAAGTCATAGTGGAAGATGAACTTTTACACTTCCTTGCTATAAAAATTAGAACATTAAGTCAGGATGAGATTATCCTGTTAGCTGCCAACAACTTCGACTCAGACTGGATAGAGGCTTCAAAGAAAATGCTGTTTGAACTCTGTCCTACTACTCAACGGAACATCTCACACAAAGGAGCACAGAAAGACGCCAATAACATCAAGAGCTGTCTCAAAGTGCTGAATGAGTGCGGGGACAATGTTCCGAGATTTGTATCTCACTATTTGGATGAGCTACCACCTGTGACTTTTACCAACATGGACGTATGCGGCCTATTTCGAAAAATTGAGCAGCTACACACTGAGGTCTCTGCCATGAAACATGCGCTACACCGGCAGACTGAAACGAGTGAAGGTTTGCGTGTAGTCACCGCGGACATGAACCGCCGGGTTAGTGCCCTGGAACAGCACTCTGACCACGGCAGTGCTGGCTTCATTGCGCCGGTGAGGCTACTGGACGCAGGGAATGCTAGCGCCGCGCATGCTACCAACTCAGCGGTTGTTGGAGACCCCGACGGATCGGCGGAGGGGACTGAAACTCCAGATGACAGACACCGAGAAGAGGCACAGGGACCGCTGCCTCCAACAGTGGAGAGCGCCACACCAGCACTTGGCCCTGGGTTAACGATGTCCTCGCCCGGATCATCAATGTGGAGCCGAGTCGTCAAAAAGGGGAAACAGAAGCGCTCTGAGGATTACCAACAAGGATCAAGCACCGGCAAGTCTGTGGTGGGACGGAAGAAAGCTGGCAAAACTATTGTGGGCACTGGAGATGCAGGAGACATCAAGATGATAACAACTAAACGGGTGAGCGTCTTTGCAACAAGGTTTTCACCCGACATAGGTGCTATGCGCGCTCATCTTGAGAATAAACTGGGACGTGGCGTGTCATGTGAAAGGATTGTTACTGTCAACAGCAGATACGCATCCTTTAAAATATCCGCTGAATGCAAAGATGTTGGCGATATGTATAATCCGGAGCTCTGGCCAGAGGGAGCGTATGTACGGCGCTTTTATGAACCACGTAAAGTTGGAGTCATTGCTAATGCGGCTACTCTATCTGCTGGGGATATGAGTGTGCTCGCTACTGGCAATAATGCCTAAATATGATACTGCTATGGATATAAGCATCCTGTCATACAACTGTCGTGGCCTGCGCTTAGGCCAAAGTGCAGTGGATAAAGCTCGCCGCATTACTGTTGATCAGTTGTTGGAGCACTGTGACATTCTGTGCCTACAGGAAACTTTTCTAGCAAAGCAGGATTTAAAGGGACTAAACTCCATCAGTGACAATTTTCATGGTGCTGGAGAGTCCACCACTGACCTCAGTCTGGGTATAAAAAGGGGCAGAATTCCAGGAGGTGTGGCAATTCTGTGGAATAAGAAACTAGACTCAGCGATAAATGTTATTAGGCTTGGCGTGGACTGGTGCATTGCTATACACTTCAGTCAGCGTGATAAGGAATTTATCATTTTAAATATTTACACTCCATATGAATGTCAACATAATGAAGAAGACTATGTAAATAAGCTTGCTTTTATTAGTTCCTATTTACAAAATGAGTGTTTCACAAACATTTTTATTGTTGGGGATATGAATGCAGATATTTCAGACAAGAGGTCAATTTTTTTATAAGTGAGGCTTGGCACACCACGTCCTGGTTAGACCATTGTCTCTCTACAGCTGATGCTCACGCTTCTTTGGAACACATGGAAATCTTATACAATGTATCCACCTCTGATCACATTCCTGTAAAGATGGTCATCAGATCTGAGTACATACCTGCAACTGTAAAATGTGCAAATAATTCTAATCTTGGCAAATTGGACTGGTCCTCTCTTTCATGTGAAGACATTGCCTCCTACTGTAAATATACTGATCAGTTATTGAGCAATATATGTCTCTCTAGAGAGGCACTCATATGTAAAAACAGTAACTGTACAAACACCAAACATAAGACAGATATTTCTGCAATGTATACTGATATTGTCTCAGCTTTACTTGAAGCTAGTAAGCCTCACCTTAAGCGCATAAAGAGAGGAAAAGTTCGGCCTGGTTGGAATACTTATGTGGCTGAATTCTATGCTGAGGCTCGTGAAGCTACTAAATCCTGGGCAATGGCTGGTAAACCAAGACAGGGGCCCATTTTTGAATATAAAAAGAGTACAAACACAAAATACAAATATGCAATACGTTTCATTAGTAAAAACGAGCAATCTTTGAGGGCTGACTCTATGGCCAAGAAACTTTTAAATAATACTAATAAAGATTTCTGGAAAGAGGTGAAACGCATTAATAACTGCAAACCCTCCTTACCATATACAGTAGATGGAGTCTCTGGTGCTAGTGCTATTGCTGAGCTCTGGCGAAGGCATTATAGTAAATTGTTTAACTGTGTTCAGACTAATGGCCATCAAGTAGCGAATGTTGAAAATATAGATATGATCACAACTCGTGAGGTTTCTCAAGCGATTAAAAACTTATCAGTTAACAAAACGACAGGTATGGATTATATCTCCGCTGAACATCTTAAATTTGCTAGCTCCAGGTTATGTACACTTCTTGCCTTATGCTTCAATGCCCTCATAGTCCATGGCTTTCTTCCAGACTCTATGATAACAGTGCAGCTGGTTCCTTTGGTTAAGGATAAAGCAGGAAAAGTGGGTTCCTCAGAAAACTATAGGCCCATCGCTCTAGCTAACATATTGTCCAAAGTTGTTGAACAAATTCTCCTGGAGAGGATTAATGAACTAATTATCTCTACAGATAATCAATTTGGGTTTAAACCGAGACACGGTACAGATATGTGTATATATGTGCTAAAGGAACTGCTGAGCAACTATAAGAGAAAAAACTCATCTGTTTTTATTTGTTTCTTAGACGCCTCCAAGGCATTTGATAGGGTGAATCATGAGAAATTATTTAAAAAATTGGGTGCAGCAGGTGTCCCTAAGTATATAGTCAGAATCCTGTCTTATTGGTATGCCCAACAAACCATGCAAGTTAAATGGGACAACTGCTTGTCTGCTCCCTTTCATATCAGTAACGGAGTAAGACAAGGGAGCATCTTATCTCCTATTTTATTTAATTTCTACATGAATGATTTATCAAATAATCTAAGCTCATGTAAAACAGGCTGTATGGTTGGCAGTACAGTGATGAACCATCTTATGTACGCTGATGATTGTGTGATCTTTAGTCCGAGCTCAGCTGGTATACAGCAGCTCCTTAATGTGTGTTCTGTGTATGGGGAACAACATGATATAAAGTACAACGAGTCAAAAAGTGTGATAATGATTTGCAGAACGGTGGAAGATAGACATATGACTTTTCCTGACTTTAAACTCTCAGGTAAGGTTCTAAATATCTGCAGTGAAGTGAAATATCTTGGTCATGTGATCACAGACCAACTGACAGATGATGAGGACATTTTTCGTCAGTGTCGTATGTTGTATGTGCGAGCAAATGTATTGGCACGTAAATTTGGTTGGTGCACTGTTGGTGTGAAGCGTACTGTTCACCTATGTACACTGCACATCTGTGGTTGAATTATAAAAAAGCCAGCCTTCAGAGACTGCAAGTGGCATACAATGACTCTTTGAGGATACTTTTAAAAAGGCCCAGATGGACCAGTGCGAGTGAGATGTTTGTGAGCGCTGGAGTGAACACACTGCAAGCGGTTCTGAGAAATGTAATGCACAGGTTCATCTGCCGGTTAAATGATTCTGAGAATCTAAATGTTGTGGCAATGGTGAACATTATGTATAGTGACACACGCTGCACGTCTCAGTTTTGGGGGCACTGGTATAAGTGTCTTTTAAAAATGAGTCATTAGATTATTATGTTTTTTTTTTTTTATTTAATTTTTTAATTATTATTATTTTATTGTGTGATTCGTAATCCTTTTGTACTGTGTGTCTTGCTTTTACTTTTTGTATGGACCCTGAGCCTGAAATAAAGCTTATCTATCTATCTATCTAACTATTTTCAGACGTCAGTGGGCCACATGACATGGAAGGTATTAAGAGAAAAAATCATCATTTCTACACATTAATATTCATATAAATATAGAGGAAGCACTAAAATACAATAACAACAGGTGCGTCTCATTCGTCCGGTTTACTAATACAATCTGCTGCTGGAGTCACTGGGTCACATGACATGGAAGATATCGAAAACATGTAATTATTTTGTATTAATATATTTATGCTAAGTAATTTAATGACAGTCCCTAAATGAGTCTCAGTGATTCAGCACGGCTCTGGGAGGTGAGCTAACCGTCCTCCTGCTGCTCACACTGGGTGAACCTCAGTAAAGTCACAGCTGGACCCGAGTGAAGATCCACCGAATATCCAACCTGAAACTAACTTCAATGAGTTCAATGAGTCGCCTGTTGCAACCTTTAAATAGGATGACGAGGATTTCAGTCCCTCAACTGAAACGCTGACTTGTAGAAATTATACAAATAGCAGTAATGACAATGATAATCTATTTCAGGATAATTTAGAGTGCAGTGCTTTCACTGTGTGCAACTTAAATTCGCCATTCGCCCCCCGTGATATTAAACCTACAGAAATCATGTCATCATCAAAATCAAATGTCATTATGTTTACCAACACCTGACGGATGTGCATGATTCACGAGAGCCTCATTTTCAGGTCGGAAAAGCCAGATTGCATGAAACTAACATTATCAGCCAATCAGAGGTAAAAATGGGGCGGGTCTTGGAAAAATGTGCTTCAACCAAGTCTGCTGCATTGATCCCCATGCAGAGACGAGTGATGGGAATAGCAGTTCTTTTTACTGCACTGAATCTCTAGAATCCGTTCATTAAAATGATTCGTTCAAAAGATTCGTTCACCGAGTCGTTCGGTGCTCTCCAACTCCCTAAACTGATAAGCAGCCAAACGATCCGTCATTCAGTTCATTAATCAGCCCTGAGGTTCACGTTCACTAACTGAGGGACGGTGCGTTCACGGACTATAGTACACAATCGTCCGCGGGAGACGCAGCGCTGCTTTGAGTGGTATACATGCACTGAAATTATTCCACGGTGAAAGTGTCCTCTGTGCACTAGGGGTGGGCGGTACTGCAAATTTTGGTATCGATCCGATACCAAGTAAATACGGGGCCAGAATTGCCGATACCAATACTGATACTGACATTTTTTACTTGAAAATTCCTGATCAAATAATGATTTTGCACTTTTGCCTTTAATTAGTTGACCATGATTATAATAACGATAAACAGGACAAAGATTTTAGCCAAATAAGAAAATGATAATTAACATAATTAAATCTATAACCTATCTGCATGTAGCCTAAATAGGAATACTAATGTTCCTTCAACAGATACACAAAGGGGTTATTATATTCTTGAGGTAGGTTATATATCTTAGTATAAGTATATATTTTTGAGTTATATTTACAGTGAACCTGAGTGAGCGGAGTGAGAGAGGTGAAGAGGAGCGCTGCGCTTTAAGGACTGAGACTGAGGACTGAGCTGCGCTCACACAAACTCTGTGAAGAAATACAAGTGATTTGCTGAATTTATAGAAGAGAAAATGCAACAAAAATATCAATCTCATCACGCTAGTATCGATCCGATACCAATACTCACCTTGGTATCGATACTATCGATATTTGGATTGATCCGCCCACCCCTACTGTGCACAGTAAAATCACTTAACATGATGCTTCACGGATGTTTGCAACACGGATGTTAGCAGCACAGCGCTAATTTTAATCAACTCCTCTGCCCTGAGTGAGTGACACAGCGCCACTTTCAGCACAGTACGTGAACGAGAATCACGTCCTCAGCGACGCGAATCGTGAGTGAGTGACAGCACGAACGTGATTCACGTCCTGACGTCCCTCGTTCGCGAACGACCTGTTGAGGACGTGAATGACGTTCGCGCTGTCACTGAAGCTGTTGTCATCCGACTCGGCTCTCAGCCACCGGAGCTGCAGAGGGAGGGGCGAGACAACCGCAAGTGATGGTGATTGGCTCTCTAAGGTAGAGTGAGAGTTTGTAGGCCAATCAGAGGCAATGTTCAGTTTACACACAAGCCACACACGCACACAGCAGCCTCACACACAAACTAGCAGAGGTGAACTGCAGCAATGAAGAGTCCGGAGGGAAAGTTAACGTTTTCAAAGTGGAAGTACAGACACTACTTTAATCTCTTTTGTCCACGTCTGTTGTAAACAACTCTGATCTAATGAATCATCTCTCAGCAGCACACGCTTCTACAAAACTAACACTGGACAAAAACTCTGTTGCTGACGCTGTTGATGATGACAGCAGGCCAGGTGTGGCTAACGTGAGCTCCGCTAACAGCTTCACTAAAACTTGTGACACAGACTGAAGTGAATGCAATGATAGACAGGTATGTTGTTGAGAACATGCTCCTGTTATCATCAGCTGACTCAGTGCCCAACACTGTCCAACACAGTACACGATTACCGGGAGCAACAACCACAGCTGATGTACCGGCATCAATGACTGACCGTGTGTGGGAGACTTGAAAACACGGTAAAATACCAAATAACAGCCGGGCCGTTTATTTGTTTCACTCACTGAACAGACCAGGCGGCAATTTGGGACAGGCGTTTAATTCCTTCCTCACAAAAATCCGGAAGGAAAATGTCACAAACTTCTCCAGCTTCTCTGTGAATTCTCCGGCATCCTTCTGGGCAATGGTTGTCTTCTGCAATTGAAGTTGTTACGGTGGAGGAAACGATTCAGCCAACCAGCACTCGCTGCAAACTCCTCATCTCTGCTGTCACTCACGGTGGCGTACATTTGTTTCTCCATCGCCCTGATCATTTTGCGGGACATTCTCTCGTGTTGTGCCCATTTGCTGATAACTCATCCCCGCATGTTTATCTCAGGCTCCTTGCTAGCCTTCTTTCTCCCTCCAGCAGGCGGCCTGGCCCTGCTGCTGTCCTCCTCGGACAGACGCTGAAGCTCAGTTTCTCTCACTCTCTTCTGGTCGACAGAGAAACGTCTAGCGGCTGCTTCTCCCGAGTTTTCCTTATTATTTTGT
Source organism: Sparus aurata (assembly GCF_900880675.1). Classification (NCBI taxonomy): domain Eukaryota; kingdom Metazoa; phylum Chordata; class Actinopteri; order Spariformes; family Sparidae; genus Sparus; species Sparus aurata. Next base: position 29,053,451 of record NC_044205.1, read on the forward strand.
TGCTGCACCAGAGCCATGGCGATCATCAGTGTGATACTGACTGACAGAAAGCAGCACAACACGTGAAAAAGGCGAAGAAGAAAAATATGCAGTGTCAGTGGTCACGTCTTCTTCCTTGATTTAAAAATAAATAAATAAATAAATTAGACCCAACATTTATTTGGAACCGGCGGTTATTCACCAACATATACACCTGCACCCGGCGTTTAAAGGGACCCTGTGGTTAATTGAAACCCGGATATTATTTGGTCATTTACGGGACGCGTGTGCACGTTCATCGCAGAACATGATTTGTCTTTCAAGCTCTCCAACACCTGGTAAATGGGTGTAAAAAATGCAATATTTGAAGATAAAATTGCTCTGACAAAACTGTCAATGGAGTAAAAACTCAACACAGGAAAGTGATTATAGCCAATGACTCAGTTCTTATGCTGGAACTGAAAGATGTCCTGCAATGTCTTCCAGTATGATCTAAAGATATTGATCATTTTAAATACTTTTAATGATAAATGTTTAATAATTCTATTGATCCAGACCTTAGTTAGATCAGCAGCTTGTTATTAATCTGTGTTGACATGAACAGCTGTATGAATGTTGTGCTGACATGTGGATGATGTCTGTAGAAGGCTGATGATGATCCACAATAACACAATGACAAAGTCTCTCTACTCATTTTAGAGAAAAGATCATTGATGAGGACACAGTAATGTTGAGCTACACATTTAAAACCTGAACACATCTGACTGGATTATAAAGTGATTTTTATCTCCATCATTTATTCTTTATTCAGATTGGAGAGCTGCAGTTTGTCAGAGATCAGCTGTGCTTCTCTGGCCTCAGCTCTGAAGTCCAACCCCTCCCATCTGAGAGAGCTGGAGCTGAGTGACAACAAGCTGCAGGATTCAGGAGTGAAGCTGCTTTGTGATTTTCTACAGAGTCCAAACTGTAGACTGGAGAGACTGAGGTCAGTTCACTGACTCTGTTACTGTTTTGTTAATATTGGAGTGTACATTCATACATTACTTACATCCATGAAGTTATAAATCTCCTTTGGTTCATATTTTCATGTTTTTTGATCTAAATTCAGTCTTCAGACTTCTGTTTCTTAAAATAACTGTAGAAAATGTTCAGTTAGTTGTTAAAGTAAATTAATGTTTATGATTTAATCTGTTAACAGAAGATCCTCTGAACTAACATTTGATTTACACACATTGGATTATAAATTGATTTTTATCTCCATCATTTATTCTTTATTCAGATTGAGGGACTGCAGTTTGTCAGAGATCAGCTGTGCTTCTCTGGCCTCAGCTCTGAAGTCCAACCCCTCCCATCTGAGAGAGCTGGACCTGAGTGACAACAAGCTGCAGGATTCAGGAGTGAAGCTGCTGTGTGATTTTCTACAGAGTCCAAACTGTAGACTGGAGACTCTGAGGTCAGTTCACAGACTCTGTTACTGTTGTAGATCTGATTTGTTAAATTTACAATTGAGTTTACGTTCATACCTTACTTATGTACATATACATATTTACTTATATATAAATTTTTTTTTTCGATTGATTGATTGGTTTATTTAAGTGTCAAACACCATGGTTGGTGCTCAGCCCTCATGTGCTTATTAGACGCTAATCATATTCATCAAGTATTAATTTCACAGTTCCATCCACGACAGCCACGTGACATAATACAGAACACATCATAACATAACTAAACCATAAAAGATATGGATACAAATACAAATGGATTGTCATATAGGATAAAAAATACTTTGCCGCAGATACCAGGCCTTTTCTATACATTTTGCCAAAGCAAAAACATCATTTTCAAACAACCAGCACAGAATCTCCCCTTCATATTTCCAAAATATATCAGGATTTTTAAACTGGATTGATTCAAATAGAGAGTTCCTTAAATCACAATATAAAGGACAATAAAACACAAAATGAAATTCATCTTCCACAACCTGGAGATCACAAAATTCACACAAACGTAAATGTTCAGGTGTACCTTTAAATCGACCCACTTCTACTGCCAGAGGTAAGGTACTGGTTCTTAATTGAGCACAGAGGGACCTCTGCCTTCTCTTTAACCTCAAAAAAATATAAGGCTCTGTAACACAGTCATTCTTAAACTGAACATAATTTCTAAGCTTTGGCTTCTTCCATATATCCTGTTTCCATTGATCTTCATATTTCCTAAATAATCTTTGTCTGATTACATTTATATTACATTGCAAATTATTTTGAAACATTATATGGAAGTCAGAGGCAGACAATATTATTGAAACCTCTCTAGACCAGGGGTGATGCTTTACTCTGTCCCAATTAAACATATTCCTAGCTAGCCTTTCCTCTGGCAGACTGACAAGCCGGTTCCACAATCGCACCATTTCACATCTTTGTTTTACAATACATGGATCCCATCCTGCGTCCCCTTCAACAGATCCTTTTGCTGCATATTTATGCACACCAAGAAAACACCTCAAACCACGATTCTGAACAGAATTACAATCAAAAACCTCTTCAAAGGGGTGCGCAGGTGGTCGAGTGGTTAGAGCGCACAAACGCAGCCGACCCCGGTTCAAATTCCGGCTGGAGGTCCTTTGCTGCATGTCACATCCCCCTCTCTCTCCCATATTTCCTATCTGTCTACTGCTTAATAAAGGTGTCTATGCCAAAAAAATCTGAAAAAAAAAAAAACCTCTTCAAAGCCCCAAACCCCTGCAGTATTAGTAAAATTCACACCGCTTTACATCGCCTTCAGGCCACACTTTCTTTTGGCACTACATTTTCTCAACCGCAGAACCCCCGTATCCCTACGCATAAGCGCTAATGTGGAAGGATACGGAGAGTTAAATTTAGTTTTTATTGAAAGCAAACCTCTCGTCCAGCAGCTGGGCCTCGCGCTGTATTCTGCCGCCCGCTGATCAGCTGTTGCCCAGTTGCGCTAGTGCATAGGGATATGGAGGTTCTGCGGTTGAGAAAATGTAGTGCCAAAAGAAAGCTACGTCTGACAGCGATGTAAAGCAGTGTGAATTTTACCTATACAACATACACCTGAACTTATATAGATTTTTTTTACGTGAGCCTTGTTTTAGGTGATTAATTAAGCTTTTTCCCTGGACCCCGTTCACTGCAGTACAAAGCTGAGTGTCTGGGTTGGAGCAGCTCTCTGCTCCTCCAAACTGAGGCTGCGCTGATAGGTGATTACGGTAGGAAACAGATCGACTATAGATATGTTCTTTATATGACCCCACTTCAAAAAACCCGAACTATCCCTTTAACAGACCAGGCAGCAATTTGGGACAGGCGTTTAATTCCTTCCTCTCAAAAATCCGGGATGAAAATGTCACAAACTTCTCCAGCTTCTCTGTGAATTCTCCGGCATCCTTCTGGGCAATAGCTGCCTTCTGCAAGTGAAGCTGTTGCGGTGGAGGAAACGATTCATCCAACCAGCACTCGCTGCAAACTCCTCATCTCTGCTGTCACTCACGGTGGCGTACATTTGTTTCTCCATCGCCCTGATCATTTTGCGGGACACTCTCTCGTGGTGTGCCCGTTTGCTGATAACTCATCCCCGCATGTTTATCTCAGGCTCCTCGCTAGCCTTCTTCCTCCCTCCAGCAGGCAGCCTGGCCCTGTTGCTGTCCTCCTCGGACAGACGCTGAAGCTCAGTTTCTCTCACTCTCTTCTGGTCGACAGAGAAACGTCTAGCGGCTGCTTCTCCAGAGTTTTCCTTACTATTTTGTGGCTGCACCGGAGCCATGGCAATCATCAGTGTGATACTGACTGACAGAAAGCAGCACAACACGTGAAAAAGGCGAAGAAGAAAAACGTGCAGTGTCAGTGGTCACGTCTTCTTCCTTGATTTAAACAAATAAATAAATAAATAAATTAGACCCGATATTTATTTGTAACCGGCGGTTATTCACCAACATATACATCTGCACCCGGCGTTTAAAGGGACCCTGTGGTTAATTGAAACCCGGATATTATTTGGTCATTCACGGGACGCGTGTGCACGTTCATCACAGAACATGATTTGTCTTTCAAGCTCTCCAACACCTGGTAAATGGATGTAAAAAATGCAATATTTGAAGATAAAATTGCTCTGACAAAACTATCAATGGAGTAAAAACTCAACACAGGAAAGTGATTATAGCCAATGCCTCAGTTCTTATGCTGGAATTGAAAGATGTCCTGCCATGTCTTCCAGTATGATCTAAAGATATTGATCATTCTAAATACTTTTAATGATAAATGTTTAATAATTCTATTGATCCAGACCTGAGTGAGATCAACAGCTTGTTATTAATCTGTGTTGACATGAACAGCTGTATGAATGTTGTGCTGACATGTGGATGATGTCTGTAGAAGGCTGATGATGATCCACAATAACACAATGACAAAGTCTCTCTGCTCATTTTAGAGAAAAGCTCATTGATGAGGACACAGTAATGTTGAGCTACACATTTAAAACCTGAACACATCTGACTGGATTATAAAGTGATTTTTATCTACATAATTTAAATTTTATTCAGATTGTGGAGCTGCAGTTTGTCAGAGATCAGCTGTGCTTCTCTGGCCTCAGCTCTGAAGTCCAACCCCTCCCATCTGAGAGAGCTGGACCTGAGTGACAACAAGCTGAAGGATTCAGGAGTGAAGCTGCTGTGTGATTTTCTACAGGGTCCAAACTGTAGACTGGAGATTCTGAGGTCAGTTCACTGACTCTGTTACTGTTGTAGATCTGATTTGTTAAATTAACAATTGAGTTTACGTTTATACCTTACTTATGTACATATACATATATACTTATATATGCATTTTTTTTTTCGATTGATTGATTGGTTTATTTAAGTGTCAAACACCATGGTTGGTGCTCAGCCCTCATGTGCTTATTAGACGCTAATCATATTCATCAAGTATTAATTTCACAGTTACATCCACGACAGCCACGTGACATAAGACAGAACACATCATAACATAACTAAACCATAAAAGATATGGATACAAATACAAATGGATTGTCATATAGGATACAAAATACTTTGCCGCAGATACCAGGCCTTTTCTATACATTTTGCCAAAGCAAAAACATCATTTTCAAACAACCAGCACAGAATCTCCCCTTCATATTTCCAAAATATATCAGGATTTTTAAACTGGATTGATTCAAATAGAGAGTTCCTTAAATCACAATATAAAGGACAATAAAACACAAAGGGCTCTATCTTGCACTCAGCGCAATTGACTTTGTACACTGGCGCTTGTGTAATTCCCATTTTGCACTCGGCGCACATTGGACTTTTCCCTCCGCAGACGCGCGTCCTTAAATTAGGGAATGACTTTGCGCTCCCGGGGCGGTTCAGCGAAAAGAGGAGGCGTGTTCCGGCGCAAACGATCACTGGTGCTATTTTGCAGTTTCAGAAAACACTTCCGCCACAGACCAGGAAAAACCCAGTCTAAAGTCAGTGGCGCTTATTCAGATGCTATTTTAAGGGCGCATGCTTGGCCATAATGTAGCGTGTGCTCAACGTGCATACACTTTGCTTCTCTCATCTACAAAGAAGCAGTTCCCGTTTTTGCAAACCAAACAAAAAAGTTGAAAAGATTTAAACATAAGAACTAATTATATATCTCTCTGATATGTGACGCGCCGCCGTAGCTGTGAGGGTCCGGGAGTGGCAATGCGCGATGTGCTCCTAGTGGAGCGGGTGGACGGAGATGGAGTTGGGGGAGGAGGAGGAAGGGGCACAACAGGAGCAGGTGGTGCATTTGGAGACTTGAGGCAATGCGCCGGAGAGGCCGCAGCAACATCGCCACCCGGTCAAGACGGGCATTAATACCATGCCGCATCCCGGACAGTAAAGTCCGGTCTGACAATGCTGCCACGGCGTGTAGCGGGTCTGGATCCTCTGCACCTTGGTGTTTGTGCGGCTCCCTCATCAGCTGACCGTTTATGGAAGTTAAATCATGTCATTAATCAAGAGCATAGATTTTCAGTTTGAGAGCATGATTTCATTCCTTTTCAGTGACACAGCTCTTTCGCGTGCTCAGATTTTTTCTCCTCATGCTCACATTTTGTTCTTCCATTTAAATTTCTTCTGCTCTCTTTCAAAATGTCTGCTTGAACTCAAAAATCACATGCCCGTGCTCACGTTTCTCCTTCTTGCACACAAAAATTTCGCTCGCATTCAAATGTGCCCGCTGCGCGCTCAGATCTAAAGTGCACGCGCTCAGAACACACACCTGCTCACAGGTCAAGTTCTGCTCTCGGATCTCTGCTCTGCTCACGGATTTTTCTTGTGTATCAACACTGTCAACCAATAGAAGGCCGGCTACTGTTGACCAATAAGATTATCCCCGCTTCTTTGCGGGGCGGGCACTCTTTCTACCATGTTTATCTACTTCCGCCCTCCAGGCTGTTAAATGCGGCGGTTGCCTTTATTTTTTGACGACTTTTGGAATAAAATATCAGTTAATTAATACACAAGCGCCCGTGCTTTTCATTACAATAGCTACATCAACATAAAGTAGAACAATAGCTGCTGTACTTTCGCCATATTATCCAGCTACCCAGGCAGCGGGATATATGTTAAGAGCTGTGTCACTGAAAAGGAATGAAATCATGCTCTCAAACTGAAAATCTATGCTCTTGATTAATGACATGATTTAACTTCCATAGCCGTTACGCACTGCTCGGCCCGTGCGCACTGCGCCCATGGCCAGGTGTGATGTCCTGGGGATGCCAGCCTTAGAAACAATTGTGGCAATTTCCTCCAACGCCCGTTTAATCAAAGCTCATTTGGATGGATTTCTCCCATCTCCATACAAGGCCTCTTCTCAGTCTTTTACAGCCCTGACGAGAACGTCGGTCTCCTCGGCTGTGAACCGCTCCTGGCGTGCGCCTGGCAAATTCGCCGTTATAATAGCAATGCGCCATGGAACAAGCGCGCCTGCTCTTAAAGGGAATGTGAGATGACGCTCTGATTGGTTTATTGCACGTTACGCCCAAACCACACCTATGACTAATGTAGCTACTTCAGACCAACCCATTTTAGATTTGCGTCGGGCGCAAGAGTCATTTATCCCGCCGGCATAATAGCAACAGCGCCTGAGATCCGCCCACAAAGCTACTTGCGCTTTGCGTTTGATACTTGCGTTTCAGATCGTTAAGATAGGGCCCTAAATGAAATTCATCTTCCACAACCTGGAGATCACAAAATTCACACAAACGTAAATGTTCAGGTGTAACTTTAAATCGACCCACTTCTACTGCCAGAGATAAGGTACTGGTTCTTAATTGAGCACAGAGGGACCTCTGCCTTCTCTTTAACTTCAAAAAAATATAAGGTTCTATAACACAGTCATTCTTAAACTGAACATAATTTCTAAGCTTTGGCTTCTTCCATATATCCTGTTTCCATTAATCTTCATATTTCCTAAATAATCTTTGTCTGATTACATTTATATTACATTGCAAATTATTTTGAAACATTATATGGAAGTCAGAGGCAGACAATATTATTGAAACCTCTCTAGGGCGAAGAAGAAAAATGTGCAGTGTCAGTGTTCACGTCTTCTTCCTTGATTTAAATAAATAAATAAATTAGACCCAACATTTATTTGGAACCGGTGGTTATTTACCAACATACACACCTGCACCCGGCGTTTAAAGGGACCCTGCGGTTCATTGAAACCCGGATATTATTTGGTCATTTACGGGACGCGTGTGCACGTTCATCACAGAACATGATTTGTCTTTCAAGCTCTCCAACACCTGGTAAATGGATGTAAAAAATGCAATATTTGAAGATAAAATTGCTCTGACAAAACTGTCAGTGGAGTAAAAACTCAACACAGGAAAGTGATTATAGCCAATGCCTCAGTTCTTATGCTGGAATTGAAAGATGTCCTGCCATGTCTTCCAGTATGATCTAAAGATATTGATCATTTTAAATACTTTTAATAATAAATGTTTAATAATTCTATTGATCCAGACCTGAGTGAGATCAGCAGCTTGTTATTAATCTGTGTTGACATGAACAGCTGTATGAATGTTGTGCTGACATGTGGATGATGTCTGTAGAAGGCTGATGATGATCCACAATAACACAATGACAAAGTCTCTTTACTCATTTTAGAGAAAAGCTCAGTGATGAGGACACATTAATGTTGAGCTACACATTTAAAACCTGAACACATCTGACTGGATTATAAAGTGATTTTTATCTCCATCATTTATTCTTTATTCAGATTGTGGAGCTGCAGGTTGTCAGAGATCAGCTGTGCTTCTCTGGCCTCAGCTCTGAAGTCCAACCCCTCCCATCTGAGAGAGCTGGACCTGAGTGGAAACAACCTGAAGGATTCAGGAGTGAAGCTGCTTTGTGATTTTCTACAGAGTCCAAACTGTAGACTGGAGACTCTGAGGTCAGTTCACTGACTCTGTTACTGTTGTAGATCTGATTTGTTAAATTAACAATTGAGTTTACATTCATACATTACTTATATACATATACACATGTACTTGTATATCAAAGTTATAAATCTCCTTTGGTTCATATTTTCATGTTTTTTTAATCTAAATTCAGTCTTCAGACTTCTGTTTCTGAAAATAACTGCAGAAAATGTTCAATTAGTTGCTAAAGTAAATTCATGTTTATGATTTAATCTGTTAACAGAAGATCCTCTGAACTAACTTTTGATTTACACACATTGGATTATAAAGTGATTTTTATCTCCATCATTTATTCTTTATTCAGATTGTGGAGCTGCAGTTTGTCAGAGATCAGCTGTGCTTCTCTGGCCTCAGCTCTGAAGTCCAACCCCTCCCATCTGAGAGATCTGCAGCTGGGTGAAAACAACCTGAAGGATTCAGACATGAAGCTGCTGTGTGTTCTGAAGGAGAGTCCAGACTGCAGACTGGAGACTCTGAGGTCAGTAGAGGGTTGGAGTCAGTTCATGCTGGTTTCAGCAGTATTATACTAAACACAGTATCAAAGTAAAGATCCAGTATTTCCTGCTTTCCTCAGTGAAGCTGTGAGAGGAGAACAGTCAGCCAATCAGACGAGCCAGAAGCTTGTTGTGATGGTGTGTTTGAGTTGATGTGAAGACGACTGTTGTTGTTGTGTTCATGTTTACAGGAAATAAAGCTGATCACAGCTGACAGCAGGTCCGTTTCTGTCTTTTTGCGGGCCCTATGCAAGATGCTGTTTGTGGGCCTCTATTTTGTCAAACTAGGATGGATAGATTCCTAACTCTTTTAGGTGATCCACAAAGATGCAACAATCTATTACATTTTAAGAGGAAAACAGGCTAGAGTCGTGAAAACCTCTCAAATTAAAATAAAACATCTTAAATTGACCCAACCAAGCAAGTTGAACTGATAGAACATGATAATACACGGTAAACAATGGGGATCCTCTATAGGTCAATACATGAAACTGATGCAGTGTTCCCCAAAAATATTTATTTAAAATTGTAAAACATTTTTAAACTTAAATATCCTGGTCCGGTGGTGCTGAAGGCGGCCGCGCTGTTTCCTGGTCCGCGGCTTCAAAATATTTCAGAATTGCTCCTGCAAACACAAAACTCCACCAAGCAAAATAGATCCTAATTAAATATTCATACGATATTATTGAGTTATATTACACTAATGCAGAAATACATAATCTGATTTTATATTAAACATTGTAATATTCAGCACAGTGTCATTTTAAAGCACCCAATTTCAAAGTTGTCACTTTTAAGCAGTTTTTAACACATTGTACTTGTTAGAGTTATAAATGAAGATAAATGAATGATGAGCACTTTGTGAAACTGAAGGAATATTTGTGTGTATATTTCACAGGTGTTACAAAGTGGACTACTTGTGTCTAACTGATGATCTGGTCTTAACTTATATCCTGTGGGCAGAACTAACGGTCATATATAGTATAGTTTACTTTAAATTTACTTCAATTTGTGTGATTATGATTCTTTTAAAGAAAACACAGTAATACATCAAAAACATAACTAAACTGTAGGAATGTAGGCACATTTGTTCAAATTATATTGTCACAATAAATATTGTAATGAATGTGGTAAAGAACGACGCAACTAACTCAGTGGAGTTAACAATAATCCAGTCAGAGCAATAATCCACTGCCACAATAGTCCATAATGATCCACAGTAGGCCTGATATATATATGTGTGTTTAGCACACTTCACATTAGAGACCTTTGAACTGAGAATACAAAAATTGATGGATGAATCATGAAGGTAATTCTGAAGTAATGTTATGTGGCAGATATTTACCAGCAGAGGAGGTTCATGACGGAGCAGCAGCTCCACCGGACGAGGATCCAGCAGACATGACAGACTTCTGCCTATCAACACCCTCCCTCACAAATGTAATGCCAACGAACTGGACCTGCTGTAATTAGTCCTTTCCTAAAGCAAACACTTAAGCTAGCTAAACATCTTGCATTCAAGCTAGCCCCTCCACCCAACATCATGAAAACAAACCTTACCTTTATCCTGTGAGCGTTTTTCTTCATCTAGTTTCTTGTTTTTTCTGAATTGGATAAATACTTTTGTTTTGATGCCATGCTGTAAATGACTGGTAGCGGCAGCTCAGCGCAACTCGCCTCACCTCACTTAGGTCGTCATAGCAACAGGGTGCAATAGACACCAGATCGGACCAATCGGTAGAGAGCAGATCTGACCAATCAGCAGGCCAGGTGCCAGGTACTTTTCACACCTTTTCCGTCGGGTCACTCCTCAGATATTGAGAATGAACTTGCAACTTGAGGGGCCCCCTAGTAGCGCAGGTGCCCTCTGCATCCGCATAGTCCACATATAGCAAGAAACGGCTCTGCTGACAGCATCACAGGATGTATAGAGACAGTGTCCTCATTCATCAAACTGTAGGAGCATCAAATCTGATCTCAAAGTGTTTGTTCTCTCATTTCAACACTAAAGAACTCATCAGTTCATCTTTGTCACAGCTCTCGGGTCAGTCTGACTGAAGGCTCTTATTTCAGAGAACCATCATTACATTTAGTAACCACAGCTGATGTTTTACTGTTCAATGTAGGACCTTTAACCTTATATTTATATCTGCCCATGTGTCATTTGATTTGTCCAAATATTTTATAACAGACTCCATATTTACATATTTGTCATGTAATGTTTCCAAAGTAGATGAAATCTTTAACTGTGAGTGAGACTCTGGTTTTTAACAGCAGTAAATCATCATTAAAGTGAGCTGTGAGTATCTGTGTTCCTGCAGTAATGATGCGTTCAGGGACTGTCAGCAGTTTATTTCCACTGTGTCCTTCAGTGAAACCTGCAGAGTAAACAGACTTGATGTCCAAAGTGTCTGCAGGTCTGTGAGCTTCACTCCAACACGTTAACATGAAGCTGAAAGGAAGCTGGCTACGCTACACAGCCGCTCCACTTGTGGTCTGAACAGGACTGAAGTCCTGCTGGTCTTTATATCACTGACTGACAGCTGATGGGGGGAGTCTCTGGAAACACTCATTTATCACTTCTGCTGTCTCTCTGCTTCTCTCATCAGCTGGGAATCGTGGTCATATCACTTACACTGAGGAGAAAGGTGGAGGTGTTGAGAGGATCAGCTGTGTCCTGATGATCCAGAGAGGTTGAAGCAGCACCATCAGCTGGTGGGTGGAGAGGCTCTGACTGGGCCGTGTTACTGGGAGGTGGAGTGGAGAGGAGAGCTTCATCCAGCAGTGACTGACGGACCAATCACAACAAGTGGAGATGACTGTCAGTGCTGCAGTGTGAACTGCTCTGAGATCAGCTCCACTGTCACACACAATGTCCAGTCCAGCATCATCCCTGTGTTCCTCTGGATGTGACAGAGTATCATCAGTGTATCTGGACTGCTCTGCTGCTGCTCTGTCCTTCTACACAGTCTCTGCAGACACACTGACACTCCTCCACTCCTTCTGCTCCACACTCACACACCTCCTCCACCTGGACCTGGACCTCCACCTGGACCTTTATTGTTTTATTCTCTCACATATTCTGAACACAAAGAGCCTCAACAACTGTTTGTCAACAAACTTGTAGATCAACATATTTCATTGGATGTTTGTTTTTGCTGTCAGTTGCAGCTCCACCATGTGGAACGATGGTGAATTGCAGTTTATTTCTACATGGTATTTTAGAAGTTGATGTGAAAAAGCAGTTCTGGTTCTGACCACCAACACCAGATTCTCTCAGAACTGAACAGAACATAGTTTGAGAAGAAGAAAAGAAATTTGGATTTAATCAGAACTTCACTGAAGGCTCCAAACTGAAGTATGGTACTGAGGTTCTTTCCTTCTGTCAGTCCATTTTTCTGCTACTTGGGATAGTAATTGTTCTACTTTTCATGACACAGATGTGAATGATTGCAGTTGCATAACGTTGTGCAGAACAACTGTGTGTTCCTGTGTGGCCGTGCTGTCCAAAGGGGACAGACATCATCTCACACTACCAGCTGTCTCAGGTGTGATGGAGGATTGGAGCTCGTCAGCTCAAGTCACTCTGAGAACAGCTGATGGTGTTTTTAATCACATGATTTGGTCACCATTAGAAACATCAGCTGTTGATATCAATAACAAACTCAATAATCAATCAGACACAAGTTTCTTTGTTTTTTGCTTTTTCTTTTTTATTCACAAAGAAAAACAAAATCAACTTTTTTGCTCTTTTCTACATTTTTTGTCAGGATGCAGCTCTTCTTATATTTACAATGATCAGATAATGAAATGGTTCAATTCAAAACGCAACTGCGTCATAATTCTGAGAACATTGTTTTCTGATAATATAATAGTCATTCAGTTATTAGAATAAATGAGACTACATTAGATAACATCAATCAATGTGGTAAAACTGGTGAGTTGTTGTGGTGAAAAATCAAAGTGACACATCAGAGAAAAACATTTGTAGTAAAACAGATAAAAACACATGGATCAGAATGTGACAAATCAACAATGTATACATCACACATCAGCAATAAATCCACATGTATTCTATGATATATCAGCGGTTCCAGACACGTGTGCTGTGGTTGTCTCTAGGTTGTATTTTGCATGGACCGTGCCTTGGAGTCTGCCCCAGCATGTCACAGGTTCAGGATACTGAAGGCAGAGTGTTTAGCGCTGCTGGGACGCTGCCCAGAGGCTCAGTCTGTAGCCAGGTGAGAGGACATGTTGGAAACATACTTTGAGCAACACATTTGTTTGACATGAGTGGAATTTGTAACAAAGACTGCAGGGTGAAAGCAGATTAAAACATGTCCATTTATTCCATGAAATGATGTGAATCTTTGTGTAGAAAATCAAGTGTTTGTTCTCCTCAGTGTGATTGACAGGAGAGATGATCAGAGGAGCAGAGTTTTTACCACCATCATTAGTACATGGACAGAATAGAGTTTGTGAGTGAAGCAGCAGCCAGTAAAGGAGCAGATAAGAGCTGCAGCATCAACGTCATAAAAGGAGAGCAGACCCTCCTCATAATCCACAAACACCCCCACCTTCTCAGGCTGACGCTTCAGAGAGAGACTGACTGGAGGGCTAGCGTTAGCTTTGGACTCATTTTTATTCCTCAACCATATCGTCCAGTAACCATTCTGAGGATTCACTTTGATTAGTCCCTTCCTGTTGATCCACTCTCTGGCCACTCCTAAAGTCCACTTACTCTTCCCTTTAACTTGAGCCTCATAATAAAACTCTGCTTTGCTAAGACACAAGTATCAAATCTCTCTGGTTGTCTGGGAGATTCTTCTCCACATCACTATCACATCCACCGTAGAACCACGCACACACACAACCCGTTACATTTAAACAACGTCCGTTTGTTCAATCACTTCTCTGGACTCAGCTTCAGTTTTGCTCATTTTCACCAGCTTCTGGATTCTTTTCTACAACAGTATTTATTTGTAACTAACAGAAACGATTACAAAAAACATCTTTCCGCAGATTTTGAGTCACACCGCTCTTAAGGTTCTCTTATCGTCAGTGGCAAGGCGCGTCGTTAGACAGAAAAATGATGTTTGTTTCAAAACCAAATAACAGCAAAATGTACATTTTAACAAGTTTAATTATACATTTATCAATATTCATATTATCACACATAGTAAACCCTAATTATTGCATATTTACACAAGATTTTAATAGAACAAACTCAGAACAAGAAAATTAACAATTAAAAATAACTTATTTGATTATGAAACATTTTATTATATATATATATAGAGAGAGAGAGCCGCCACTGGCTGTTCTTTACCTTTTCCTTCACTAGTGCTGCACTTTGTAGCTTTACTCACCAAACACTCTCATTTATTACTTATTCTAATTAGAAAATCACACCTTTAAGCATCAGCAGCTTCAATTCTGCTAAATTCAATATATTTAGTCGACGGTCTGTGATTTGTTTTGCTTTTCACAAACTTTAATCCTCCATCTGCTCAGTGATGCATTCAAACTTACAAACTCATTCTTAGAAATGATGATAATAAATAAAGCTGCAACATTCACTATCTGTTGAGCAGGAGGTTAAAGAAGAAGAGTTGAGTGATGTTCAGCTTCATCACTGATGAATGTGACAAACGTTGTACTGCAGCGCCCTCTGCAGGTGGAAGCAGTCACCGCCTCAGATATCTGATTTCCACCTTTATTATATTTCTACATCTGTCTTCTGTTTCAGCCAGTGTTGGAGAAAGTACTCTGAGATGTGTGTATTGTAGCAATACTTCAGCAAATGTAATATGATTTTGGGTGTATTTCCTTTGTTAGTGGATGTAAATGGGGGTGTGTATACAGGTTACAGATGATGTGGTGTAAATATAGGAATAAAACTGGTGTGTTAAACATGTTGGTAGGCAGTGGATCCCGGTGGATGGAATCTTCCAGGGTCATCAGCTGTGACTCCCTATAAACAGGCTCCATTTTAACAACCTGGTGTGGTTGTACTGATGACTCTGTGCTGTTTGCTGAGATGGACGAATAAAGAACCACCTCAAATCTCCTGTTGGATCATTCTGTGCTGAACCATCCAGCTGTAACTGTGGTTCATTCTCACAGTGACTGTTGCTGTGAACACACTTTAAATACACAGCAGGCTGCACAACTGAATACACAAAACACACACACACACACACACACACACACACACGTTTTACTCTCCACCACATCTGCTGAAGAGCTGAATCTTATTTTGCAGACTTACAATCAGATGATGAGTCATAAAATATGATTTTTTCCAGCATCATGGATTAAAAAGTCAAACAGTGGAGTGGTTTAACTTGACAGCAGCTCGACTCAGCGTTTACTGAAGTTAAGACCTGATAATACAGATCTGAGTACAGTGGTAATATTACTCTGTTACTCTGGCAGCTGCAGTTTGCTGCTCGCTGTCAGGCTGCTGTTGACACACTGAGACTTGATAGACTAACTCAAGTTGTTGTGGTGTTACAAAGACGACTGCAGCAGCAACATGTCTGTGAAGAAGCTGTTCCAGGACAAAGCTCACGTTGAAGAGCTGAACGTTACCAAATACTTGTTCAGCTGATCTACAACCAGAAACATTGTTCAAGGGAGGTAAACTCAGCTGACCAGGGGAAGATTGTCTGACAGCAATCTGAACTTAGTTTGCTGTGTTTGGTTTATCTGTGTTAGTTTGAGCTGTTCAAGCAGAGGGAGGTCATCATGGAGACACCTGAACAGAACAAAGTACACATGTGATTTACAGGAAATGACAAGAGGAGGAGCAACACTGACCAGGTGGTTCAGGTGCAGCAGGTGAGAACAGGACAGAGACAATAAAACTATAAAACTGAATGTGTTCAGCCAGAGTTCATTTGGAGTCGACAGCAGCAGGACGAGGAAAAGAAGTCAGAGACAGGGTGAGTTTTATTTCTACATAAATATTGTTCTGTGGTCAGAGTCTCTGATCTGGATCAGAACTTCTGACTGTATATGGTGTATATGTGATCCTCTCTTCTCAGTCTGGGTTGAGACTCTTGAACAGACTTGTTTGATTCTCATGTTCTGAGTTCACTGTCAGTGTTACTGGTTACCTCTCAGACTGACTGAAGTCCAGAAGACCACAGTGGTTTTGTTTTACTGGATTTAATTTTATATTCAATAGTTTGTCCACCACTTCAGGTTCAGCTGACAAAATGATTTAATAGTTAATCAGTAAATCGTTTTCAGCAGGTTCAGCCTCAATTAAACATCTAATGCTCAAAGGTCTGTTTTATAGACTTGGATCAAACTGCACAGGCAGTCAAGATATTGTGTTGTTCCAATGTAGATACAATAAATGTTGGTCAAAAGTATCATGTTGCTGTTAAATATTAACAGAATGTGTTAATATTTAACACTGATGACTGTGAGCCTCTAACATCTGAGGTTGAATCATATTGCAAAGTTTTTTTCTTGCTGATTTCAAGCAAAAGGTTCAAAAATAATCAATCAGTGTTTTTGATAAACACCAATTTAAATGAGACATCACAACATGTATTTTAGAATCTTATGAAAACATGTGATTTATTGCAGGACTATTCAGTGAGGTTACATTCTATTGAACAAAGAATAACAGAGAGAAGCTCATAAAGTGATCACACCACAAACCTGAGCAGGTGATCCAGGTACATGAAACATGGAGGAAGCAACCAACAAGTTAGAGAGAAAGTGTGCAGGCAGTTAGTTGAGTCTCTGTTTTGAGTGGACAGAGCAGGACATCATACTGAGGGACGTCCCTTTAATTACACATAAACATGGCCCATCTTTGTAAATGTCACTTTTGTTGAGCATCACATTGGGTGATGAGTCTGCAGCTTCACCAGCTCCATTTTACACCTTCCTCCTCCTCTTCATCTTGTTTCACCTGTTTGTCTTCCTCGTCTTCATGTTGTTCTCCTTCCATGTGCTACATATTTACCTCAGTGCTGTCTGAAGTGCAGAAGATGAGTGATTGTGTGGAGGAAGAGGAGGACGGAGCAGAGTCTGCAGTCTCCAGCTGTCTGTCTATGAAGAGTGACCAATCCAAAGGTCGTGTTCCACTCTTTAGTACTGAACCAGAACCCTCAGACACACAGTAAGAGAACTGATACTAACTTATTTATCTGACTCATTTTCAGTCTTTTCTGATTCCACTGGTTGATTGTGTGTTTTATGTGAAATTATTTACTGAGATGTATTTGCTGCCTAAATCTAACAAACTGTCTGTGAAACTAAAATAAATAATGTGTCTTCCTCTTCTTACCTGTGACAGCTGTCAGTCACCTTGAAGAAAGCTGTAATCTGATCTAAGAGGACTAATACAAACTTTTAAACTGTTGCAGGAGTTTGTGTTTTTAGAGCTTCTTAAATGACATCATAGATTTTTTTTAGGGTGTTTGTGAGATTAATAAAAAACATGTTTGTGTTTGCAGAGTTCAGTCCAACAGACAGAGAGCAGAGTCTCCAGTGTCCAGCTGTCTGTCTCTGAGGAGTCACTGGTCCGAAGAAGGACTACCTCCACACTTCAGCACTGAACCAGAACCCTCAGACACACAGTAAGAGACTGTTTTTACTGTAAGCTGATGTCTGTCCTGTCCAAAGACGACACATTCAGACAAACTCTTTGAAAATTACAGATGATAAAGAAACCTAACTAAAGAATTTATACTGCTAATTTATTCTAACCTACTAACAGTGTTTTAGCCTTCATTTTAAAGTCATGGTAAATATTTTAAACGGTTCAAAACTAAAGAATGTTCTTCAAATGTTTGATTTTTTCATATTTGTCCTCAAAATAATTTGTTGTCACGATTTCATTATCAATCTGTTTTTCTCTTTTAACACGATGTCTGCCTTTTTTAGACTACTCTAGTTCAGGATAATTGGTTTTATGTCTTGATGACTCATTGAATTATTAATTCTTATTTCCAAAGATGGTCTACATGGTGTCATGAGTGATATAATCTCCATTGTTTGTTTGCAGTGCGCCACACTAAGGCTTTTTTGTTAAATTAAAATAATTTATTAAAGCCCCTGTACGGAGTTTTCATTTAGTGTTGATTTTGGCGGCCCCGCTGGACGAAAGCGGTGGTGTTTTGCCGGAATGAAGACTGCATTTCCCATGAGCCCTAGCGCCCACTGTCGTGAAGACGTTGTCTGGCCGGCGTGTGTAGATTTGTTTTGGAAACGTCGGAAAGAAGACGGGACTTGCTTTAAAAGCTTTTTATTTTTTTAGCGGCTATCTACAGCGTGCATATGGACGAGGTAATGTATCTATTTGTATCTCTACTTAATATTATATGCCGCCGGTGAAACAAAGTAATGCTGCTGTTGCGCTGCAATTTCCAGGCTATATATATTACCCACGGTGCTACAGAGCTAGCGTTACAGCAAAGTCACAGTGATTGTGATGGACGTTTTGTTCTAAGTAAGAAACTGAATCATTTATAATGACGGAGGATATTACCGATGCATCGTTGCAGGTCGGCTGGGCTGAGACACACAGCTGATACGGATGCATGATCTAAGACGTTCGTTGTCGTTTTTACGAGTGTAGTATCTTGAGCTAATCTAGTGGTAACGTTAGCCAGCTTTGTTGTAACAACATAAATTCACGTATTGCTGTAAACTACGTCCCGCATTACCTTTCATAAATGAAATAAAATGTACAAACCTGGCTAGGAGGAATCGGGCAAATTCCGGATCAGACTTGAATCCCTTCAAGCCCCGCAACTCTCTCCATCTCTCAAAAGAATCTCCAATGTTTATACGTGTTTTAGCCCTTGCTCGATCGGATTCCCTCTTGGCCTTGCGTTGGTCTTCGGTGCGAATTCTTTTTCTTTTCTTTTCAGTATCAGCCATGAAAAACGTTTTAGCTCGGTTAGCACACCGTAGCAACAAAACAGATATGCCGAGTGTCGTCAGTTCCGGTCTGACTGCCGTAAATCGTTTCGTCAGTGGTCCGACCCGACCACGGCTTTCAGAGATATGGAATTAGACTACTTAGAAAAAGCGTATCTTCACGCTGATGGGCTCATTTGCTGTTGTAGGTAGCAGAGACACATCAGCAGAAACCAGAGACTTTTCTATATCCAGTTAAAAACTCCGCACAGGGGCTTTAACAATATAAATGTGACAGTAACTTGTTTCACCAGACAATTAGAAACTAACTGTGAACAAAAGATGTGATAGAGAAACCTTGGTGTTAGCATGGAGATGGTGGTGTGGAGGTGTGTCACTCCATGGTCCATGTGTGTGACGTGTTGAGAACCCCTGCTGACCAGTTTGCTGAATGGCAAAGCTTCCATGTTGTTATGCTGCTAACATGCTGGACCTACTAGAGACTGTTTGTCCTCATGGACAGATTAAAAATAACAGCAGAGTCATCACATGCTGTGTGTCGTAGACTGCTGCTCAGATATGAATATAAATTATAGAAACAAACATTTACATTACAGACTGAATGCTGAATAAACAGAAAAATAATGACCTCTTATGGATCCTTGTGACCATCTGAGCTTCCACACAGTGTCGGCTAAATCTGGATATCTTTCAACAACAGTGAACGAATCATTATAGTTATAAAGACATGTCTTCACAGAGAGAGGAAGAGGAGGCATGTTTCTGTGGAGGAGCAGCCGTCCTGCTGTTCTTTGTGTCAGGACATCCTGAAGGATCCAGTCTCTACCAGCTGTGGACACTGGTTCTGCAGACAGTGCATCACCTCATACTGGGACCAGCCTGCTTCATCAGAACACTCCTCCTGTCCCCAGTGTGGAAAAAGATCCAGAACAAGAGCTGGACTGCGGACAGTCAGTCAGATTAACACTGCACCAAGTAAGACTGTATGATAATCTGTACATGAGTCACAAAGAAAACAGCAGGAGGAAAATAAACAAGGAAAGGTGAAAGGATTCAAGCAAACTCGTATGAACACGATGCTACATAGCAGTGCTAACTGAAGATGCTAACTCAGCACATTTAGAACCAACACAGACCTAGAAAAAGCATTTAACAATATTGGTGGAGGCTCCTGTTTCATCATCACTGTCATATGGAGACAGTGTGGCCCAGTAGACTGGTGCTGATAAGTGTGTGAACCTGTTGTCAGCTCTATTTGTTATTCTTAGAGCTACTCACTCAGAGCCATCAGGCCTTAGAAATCTTACACAGCAGAGTTTCAGTAGAAAAAGACTTGTCAACTTTTGTTTCTGTCTCCCTTTTTTCTCTGTTGCAGTGAATGTTGGTCTGCAGGAGGCTTTAGATGAACATAAGATCAGTCTGAGGAGGAGATGTGAACATGTGACTGAAGGAAGTGATGAAACAGGAAGTGATGAAACAGGAAGTGGAACCCTCCTCAACAGGATCTACACTGAGCTCTACATCACAGAGGGACAGAGTGAAGAGGTTAATACCCAACATGAGGTGAGACAGCTAGAGACAGCTTCCAAGATGGAGACCCTCCATGATACTCCAATCAGGTGCTGCGACATCTTTAAAGCCTCACCTGACCAACAGAGACGCATCAGAGTCGTTCTGACCAACGGCGTCGCTGGAGTTGGAAAAACCTTTTCGGTGCAGAAGTTCACTCTGGACTGGGCAGAAGGCTCCGAAAACCAAGATGTCAGTCTGCTGGTTCTGCTGTCGTTCAGGGAGCTGAACCTGATCAGAGATGAGCAGTACAGTCTTCTCAGGCTGCT
Source organism: Sparus aurata (assembly GCF_900880675.1). NCBI lineage: Eukaryota > Metazoa > Chordata > Actinopteri > Spariformes > Sparidae > Sparus > Sparus aurata. The sequence continues at coordinate 29,074,146 of NC_044205.1, forward strand.
CCATGTTTTCCATCCAACATTACAGAAGGTGACAGCAGAGAAGCTCGCTGTCTGTAAACTTCTCTTCATCTTTGACGGCCTGGATGAAAGCAGACTTTCACTGGATTTCAACAACCATGAGGTCGTGTCTGATGTCACACAGAAGTCATCAGTCAGCGTGCTGCTGACAAACCTCATCCAGGGGAAGCTGCTTCCCTCGGCTCTCGTCTGGATCACTTCCAGAACTGCAGCAGCCAATCAGATCCCTCCTTCATGTGTGGACAGGGTAACAGAAGTACGAGGCTTCACTGACGTCCAGAAGGAGGAGTACTTCAGGAGGAGGTTCAGTGATGAAGATCTGTCCAGCAGAATCATCTCACACATCAAGACCTCCAGGAGCCTCCACATCATGTGTCTGATCCCAGTCTTCTGCTGGATCACTGCTACAGTTCTGGACCACATGTTGACTACAGACCAGAGAGGAGAGCTGCCCAAGACCCTGACTGACATGTACTCACACTTCCTGCTGGTTCAGACAAAGAGGAAGAAGCAGAAGTACGGTGAGGGAGGTGAGACGAGTCCACAGGAGCTGACGGAGTCTGACAGGGAAGATCTTCTGAAGCTGGGGAGGCTGGCGTTTGAACATTTGGAGACAGGAAACATCATGTTCTACCAAGAAGACCTGGAGCGCTGTGGTCTTAATGTCACAGAGGCCTCGGTGTACTCAGGAGTTTGTACAGAGATCTTCAGAAGAGAGAGTGTGATCTTCCAGAAAACAGTCTACTGCTTTGTTCATCTGAGCGTTCAGGAGTTTCTGGCTGCAGTCTACATGTTCCACTGTTACACCAACAGGAACAGAGAGGTCCTGGAGGCTTTTGTAAAAGACTTCACACCCAGGGACCCAAAACCAAAATCTGTTTTACAGATGATATTAAAGTTGTTTGGTCGAGGAACTGGTGGCCATGAGGCCCGTTACCCATCCCTGGATGACTTCCTGAGGAGCGCCATGCAGAAATCCCTTGAAAGTAAAAATGGCCACCTGGACCTGTTTGTTCGCTTCCTTCATGGCATCTCTCTGGAGTCCAACCAGAGACTCTTAGGAGGTCTGCTGGGTCAGACAGACAACAGTCCAGAACTCATCCAGAGAGCCATAAACAACCTGAAGGAGATGAACAGAGATGATATCTCTCCTGACAGAAGCATCAACATCTTCCACTGTCTGATGGAGATGAACGACCACTCAGTTCATCAGGAGATCCAAGAGTTCCTGAAGTCAGAGAACAGATCAAAGAAGGAACTCTCTGAGATCCACTGCTCAGCTCTGGCCTACATGCTGCAGATGTCAGAGGAGGTTCTGGATGAGTTGGACCTGAAGACGTACAACACATCATGGAAGGGACGACAGAGACTGATTCCAGCTGTGAGGAACTGCAGGAAGGCTCGGTAAGTCCAGATGTGATTATCAAGACTGTAAAACAACATCAGTGTTAGAGTAGAGATCCTCCCTCAAGACACGTGTACGATATAAAACCTCCAGAATGGAAAAGTTTTCCTTAAATTAGTATTTAACCTGTTTCTTTATCAAACAATTAAACATGTGTTCATTTAGAAATGTCTATTAAAATCATTGTCGTCTTACTATCTATGAAAATAGAGAACACTAGTAACTTCTGTCATCTTCTCACTGTCTTTCTTTGGGTGATGGAGGCTTCAGAAATGTCTCCACAGTCGAGATTTTAATCCACATTTTGTGCACTGTTTCTTTTTTTAATGCGTCTTTAACGGTTCAGTTCAGTGGAGGATTTTATCATCACCGAGCTCAGAGAAGAAGTGAAGCTGTTACACACCTGAACTCCACTTTACACAAACTGTCACTGATACAATTATTATTACAGCTCAGTATCAGCAAGGACTTGATTCAATATGTGTGACGATACATCGTGATACGATGCATATTGTGATATATTGCACTTCACCACATAGTTACTGAAAATGTAAAAACAGATCTGAACTACAAGTTGCTGTGTACAGTCACACTAGCCTCATTCACACGGCCCTGTCAGTGCAGGAATCATGCAGCGATTCTCTGCATCACCGTCTGTGTGACAGTTTCACTGCGGCTCTGATCCGCCTCCGGAGGTAGAATCAGAACCACAGAGGCGAGCCTGGTTTGGATCAGGGCAACTTATATGAGGAAAGAAATGCTGCAGTTATACATGGAAAAGGTTCTGTCATCCTGTCTGTCCTACTGACTCTGATCACATTTCTGCCTGAAAATGAATGTCGGTGATTATGTGACGCGATTCAGAGCAAAAAAACATGAAACTAAAGTGCATAAAGTTCTTTTGTGTCACTGAACTCATGTAGATGTCTTCATGAATTGCACAAGTACTCTGATTGTGTCCCTAAACACACAGTAAACATCTTCAGAAAATAAAGTGCTTGTATTAATTTCTTATGTCACTGTATGAACAGTGTCCTGCGACACCTACAGGAGGTTGTCGGCATTCACAGCCCGTTTAAAACAAGAATCATTATTTTCAGAATACAGATTGTTGGAGCTGGAAATCAATGAAGTAAATTGCCATTAAATATTACAATATATTGTTGTATTGACATTTTAGCACAGCCCTAATTATAATTATTGTATTTATTCAGCACTGTTTAAACTCAAAATAAATCATTAAATGAATTTACTGGTAGTTGAAAAGCAGAGTGACATCAAAGTTGTGATACACACATGCGAGCACATAACTGAGATTAAAACATACAAGTGCAGTTACAACTTAGTGATTTTACAGCTAATCAACATCATGTTAAAATAGAGTTCAACAAACAAATCACAGCATCTTGGTTATTAGAATATGACACTTTACATTATAGCTGTTTGATGGACACTTTTATCTAAAGCCTCAGATTTCTGTTCATCATGTTGCTGGTTTGGGTTTGACATGTGGACAGGAGGTGCTCATTTTTAAACAGCAGACCTGCTGATCAGTGACTGACCAGCTCAGACTCAACAACTGACCAGCTGATCACAGCCACTCATGTTCATTTGCTTTGTTATTAAACATGCAGTGTCTATTTTTATGATGAAGAATTTTTGCGTTAAAGTTTTTTCTCTGTCATCACAGATTTTATGGTTTTGGACTCTCAGAGATTCACTGTGAAGTCGTGGCCTCAGCTCTGAAGTCCAACCCCTCCCATCTGAGAGAGCTGGACCTGAGTAACAACGACCTGCAGGATTCAGGAGTGAAGCTGCTGTGTTCTGGACTGAAGAGTCCAAACTGTAAACTGGAGTTTCTGAAGTCAGTTCATGTCTTTTTCTCTTATACACTGTATATCTACCTGATTTAAATCTGTCACAGAGGTTTTGAATTTCCTTCAGTTCTCTTGATTTCTGTGTTTATCTGAGCACTGTAGGAAAGTATGTGGTCCTGACATGGGCAACACCATAAATAGATAATGTAGGAGACACTGCTCACACACTACTTTGATATATATATGATTATTAATCACTGGCAATTAATATTACACTCGTTAAAGGGGCACCACCTCCGTGTTTAGTTATTGGAATAATCCGGAGGACATTATTCCAAACACCTAACTGTACCAGTTAGCTTGGACAGTTAGAGTCTATTCAAAATCAATTTATTCAGTCTCAATATTATGAAGTAGTGAATTCTTTGCACGTATCCATCGGTTCTCCATATTAAAATTAAGTTCCAGACAAAGACAAACGATTATATGTTTATTGACTAAATAATTTGGGTAAAATAAAAGACATGACAATTTTAGACAAACAACAGATAACAGAAAATGTAAAGACTGTAATTAGGAAAGTAATAAAGTCGTGTGACCGTCAGTAGATGGTAAAGTTAAAGGGTCGGGTTATATATATATTAAATATCACAGGAGTAATTTTTAATACTATGATACCCTAATCTTAATTCTCTTAAGTTCATAAGATAGTAGTTAGAACTTAGACAGAAGTCAGAACTTTGACAGAAGTCAGAACTTTAGACACCACTCATTCTCACGTGTGTGGATCCAGCTGCATGAAGACGTTCAGCCGGTTTTGTCTGGGAGTCAGGAGGCACTGAAGTTTGGTGTTCTTGAGAGTTCTGGGTTGGACTACGGCACAGCGCGTTGGTCCAGTAGCCAGAGGGGAGGCCGGTGCTCTGTTGAGGAACTCTTGGTCCGAAGGCCCAGCGGGGGTTTCCGCCTTGGGAGCGCTGGGGGCAGAGTCGGTCTCGGCTGGGAGCACATAAAGCCTCTTTTTGTTAAAGACTCCTTGCAAGGCTTGCAACGTTCTTCATCAGATGATCACAGTCTTGAAAAAGACTTTTCTGGGTGGTTTCAAGTAGAGGTAGTCAAGTTCTGATTCTGAAAGTAATTCAACTTCTTCTGAATCAGGCGGTGATACTTTAACAGTATAAAATCAAAAAAAAGGAAAAGAATTTGTTCTATTAAAAACTTGAATAAAAGTAAAATACTTAAAGTAGGGATTCAATTTGCTTGTCTTAGAGCTTGTTGCAAAAATAAAAGTAAAGATTACTTTAAAAATAAAAATAAAAATGAAAAACAAAGAAGTGAAGAGAAAAGAAGAAGGAGAAAAAGCAGGGGGAGAAGAGGACAGGGAGAGAAGCGTGTCCGGAGAAGAAGAGAGAGTGAGAGGGAGAGTGTCTGTTTAATGACCTGCAGCAGGGGCCGGCTGACAGTGTCACACCTCCTGTGATCTGATTTGAGGCTCCCAAAGAGTTAATCTAACTATACTATTGGATTTAATGTTTTGAAATCATGTGTTAACCTTCCCAAAACTTCACCATCTTAAAAGTCGAATTTTTGCCTTCGTGAAAAGATGCAACATGATAATGATCATTTGTCATTCAAAAGAATTATAACCTGATTAAGACATGAAGCTATAAAGTATACAACACATAACCATAAAGTATACAATACACAGTAGAACCAAGGACTTATACATATTCCTTGTAGTTCTATCTTTAACAAAACATATAAGACATTTAACTGGTAAATAATACAAGTATTACACAAGGAATGATGGCTGCAAGTCTCCTCCATCTTCACCAAGGGGAGGGGGTTTCTGTTGACCTCAAACTTATTGAGTAATAAACTTCATTTGGCTTCACAAGAACACAAAGAAAGATCTGTTGAATGACCTTCTTACGCTATTTTTGGAATCTGCTAAAATCAAGAAGTTGGAATTGTAGTTTATCAGTTATTTAGGACGTATTTGAATTTGGGTGAGAACAGAAGACTGCAATTGGAGGAATGGTATGTCAGACCCAGGAACAACAACGGTCGTAAATAACAGTTGGACATGTGAGGAGAAAAACACACAGATTAGGTTTCCCATTAAGCCTTCCCCCACTGGAGAATGTTCCAGAGGGAGAGAAACGTAGCTTAGTAAAACATCTTAAATCACCACATCTATGTTAGAAACCAGTCCTTCTTCCTTTTGGTGTGACCAAAGAAAACTCCATCTGGCTTGACCTTGTTTGACCTAAGGAAAAGTGGTTCATCTTCTTTGGAGGAAGGCGAACAGACCAGATGTGCTTAGTTGTTGTAAATTACTGAGAAGAAGATCTCTGGTGATCTGTTTATAGCAAGAAAAACAACATTCTCTCACTTTGTGGAGAGGAGAGGATTTGCCAGGCCAGGATATGGGGGGGCTTTCAGTCCCATATGCTGGAGAAAGGAGTCGATTTGGGTTAAAGGTAATCATGGCTGAAATGAGACCACTTTAAGATGCAGAGACAAAGGCATGTGTTCCTACAGCACAAATCACGCAGCTCTTTTGAATGTTTGCCAGTCTGAACATTTGATTCAGAATTCAGTCAGAACTCAAACTGGGTCGGTGTTCATACAGTAACTGAAGGATTTATCTGTTATTGTGCTGCAGAATGAAATCAATATCTAAATTCTTGGGACACATCCACGTATGGAAAGTTAAAAGAAAATGTCTTTTTATACATAACCTTCAGGACACAGTGTAACTTCTACATTTATACATAAAGTCAGTCTCTGTCACACACACACACACACACACACACACACGGAGGATACAAACACACTTACACTTACAGGAGCACACACAGACTGTAAAGCTTATTTCCTAATGCAGCTGTTTGAAGCATCATATCTGATCTGTCACCAACAAGTAATGATTCCTCCATTCAGACAGGATGTCACTTTGTGAACAGGAGCATAAATTATTCACTATCAGTACAGTAAGGTAGGATTAAGTGATGGAGCATCTTACTTTACTGAGTAAAGTTTAGAAGATGATTTAGGATGAAGCTCAGAGTCAGTCAGCTGATGTTGATGGAGTTGATGATGATGAAAGTCTGAATGTGTGAGCGGAGAGTGAGTGCTGGAACAGCTGTTTGTAAAGTGATGCATTTACTTAAATACTGTATTCAGGGCTTAAAGTATTCCGGCACCGTGCCGGATATCCGGCATGCAGCGTTTGGCTGCGAGAAAAAAAATGTCCTATATTCATACTTGAAAACATTCGGTTGTGAAAAATAGGGAGATTTTTTTCATTGGTGTATCGGCCCACGTAACAAGGGTCCTTCCCCAGGTGTGTGTATTATTTGTCATCATTTCTTGCCTTGTATTTTAAACCACACATGTCCAAAATTCTTAGAACAGTCAGTGTTTCCCCTAGATTTTTTATAGCAGCTGTGCTCTGAGTTGATAACCCAGCAACACTAGGGGGGTCCGGGGGCGTGCCCGCCTGGGAGAAAATTTTGAAAAATTAGATTTTTTTGTTTTAAAAAAAGTTCATTTTCAGAATTTCGGAATCAGAATCTAAGACATTTGACAAAATAGTGTAGAAGCTGACATTGCTGCTTGAAAATATGTGAACCTCTTTAGCATTAGAGAACTTTCTTAACACTATTTTCAGAAGTCAGTGGGCCACATTGAGAGGGATCAGTGGCAGGGACTCAAATGCACGACTCAACACACAGAGAGCGGTTAAGAAAAGAACTCAAATTTAATGCACAGGGCAAGGCAAAACAGGATGGCAGAAAACACACCAACTGGAACTAAGAGCTGCTGACTTGACTATAGAACTCAAGGAAAAAGGCTGGGCACTTGACGTGACAACAGGACAAACTGGCAAGGACAGACACTAGGCACAGGACTTAAATACACAAGGGGAGGGGGAGACACAGACCAAGGTGAGAACAATCAAGGCGGGGATGCTGCAAATCAGCACACAGGAGGACATGAGGGCAGGAAGTCAAGACACCTGAAACGAGAGGGAAGGGTAAGAATTACAAATTAAAACAGGAAGACCAAAAACCAAAACACATGACCTTAACCAGACTGAGTCTCAACAGTACCCCGCCCCCCCTCCAGGGACGGCCCCTGACGGCCCAGGGACCTCTGGATGGAGCAGATGGAAGTCTCAAATGAGGTCAGGATCCATGATGTTACTGGCAGACACCCACGACCGTTCCTCTGGACCATAGCCCTCCCAATCGACTAGATATTGATGGCCCCGGCCTCTGCGTCTCATGGCCAACAGCCGTTTTACAGTGTAAACCTCCTCTCCATTGATAAGTTGGGGGGGAGGAGGGGGTTTGGAGGAGGGAACCTGGTCGCTGTCCCTGACAGGTTTGATGCGGGAAACATGGAATGTGGGATGAATTCTCAGAGGCTTGGGAAGAGGGAGACGGACGGCTGGATTTATGACCTTGGTGATGGGAAAAGGGCCAGTGAAGCGGGGAGCAAGCTTACGGGACTCAACACGGAGAGGAAGGTCCCGAGCAGACAACCATACTCTCTGGCCAGGCTGGTATACTGGTGCCTCCTTCCATCGACGATCTGCTAGGGACTTTCGCAGGGCAGAGTTGCGAAGCAGTGTCTGACGGGCTCGGGCCCAAGTACGACGACACCGTCTTACCAAAGCCTGAGCAGCAGGAACACAAACCTCATCCTCTAGGGCTGGGAACAGGGGGGGTTGATACCCGTAAGCACATTGGAAGGGTGACTTTCCTGTAGATGAGCAAAGCAAGGTGTTGTGCGCATACTCAGCCCAGATGATGTGCTTACTCCAGGTGGCTGGGTTGTGAGATGCCAGACACCGCAACATGACTTCCAATTCCTGATTTACACGTTCCGTCTGGCCGTTGGATTCTGGGTGATAACTGGATGATAGGCTTACAGTGGCCCCTAGGAGACCACAGAAGGCTTTCCAAAACTGCGAAATGAACTGGGGGCCACGGTCTGATGCAATGTCTTTGGGGAAGCCATGAATGCGGAACACGTTAGACAACATGGCCTCTGCTGTCTCTTTGTGGGAGGGCAACTTAAGCAGTGGAATGAAATGGGCCATCTTAGAAAACCTGTCCACCACCTTGAGTATGGTGGTGTTACCTTCAGATTCAGGGAGACCTGTGATGAAGTCCAGAGAGATGTCAGACCATGGACGGGACGGGATAGGAAGAGGATGCAGGAGGCCAGACGGAGGTGAATGGTTGACTTTGTTGCGGGCACAGGTGGGGCAGGCAGACACATAGTCTTGGATATCCCTCTCCATTCCCGGCCACCAGAAGCGCTGTTTAGCCACAAACAGGGTCCGCCGGGAGCCAGGATGACAGGCAACACGACTTGTGTGGGCCCAGTGGATGACCTGTGGGCGGAGATCAGGAGGCACAAAAAGTCTATTGGGTGGGCAGCCCTTTTGCGGGGTAAGGTTAGTAATGGCTCTTTGGACCTTTCCCTCAATTCCCCAGGTGACAGCTCCTACCGTACAGGACGAGGGGAGGATGTTGGAGGGGGCCTCGGGAGAAGGGTTAGGCGAGTACATCCTCGACAGCACATCGGGCTTCCCATTCTTTGAACCAGGGCGATACGACAGACAGAAATCAAAACGATTAAAAAACAAGGCCTGCCTGGCTTGACGGGAGTTCAAACGCTCAGCTGTCTGAACATATTGCAGGTTCTTATGGTCAGTCCACACGATGAAGGGCCGCTGTGCTCCTTCCAACCAGTGCCTCCATTCTTCAAGGGCCACCTTGATGGCCAGCAGCTCCCTGTTGCCTATATCATAGTTTCTTTCCGAGGGTGAGAGCTTGCGAGACAGATAGGCACAGGGATGCAACTTGTTGTCACTAGCACTGTACTGTGAGAGCACTGCCCCCACCCCCACATCCGAGGCATCTACCTCCACTATAAATTGTCTCTCAGGATCAGGCAAGGTAAGGATGGGGGCTGTGGTGAAACATACCTTCAGTCTCTTGAAGGCTAGGTCTGCCTCAGGTGTCTAGAGAAACCTGACTTTAGAAGATGTTAATGTATGGAATGGAGCGGCGACTGAACTGTAGTTCCGGATAAACTTCCAGTAAAAATTGGCAAAGCCCAGGAACTGCTGCAGCTGCTTATGGTCTGGGGGAATGGGCCACTCCATAACAGACTTAACTTTCTCTGGAACAATCTGCAACTGATCCTTGGCAATGATAAAACCAAGGAATGAAACAGACGGCTGGTGGAACTCACATTTCTCTGCCTTCACATAGAGACCATGCTGTAGTAACCGCTGCAAAACCTTCTGCACCTGCTGCACATGGGTCTTAAGATCAGGGGAAATGATCAAGGTTTTCGTCAAGATATACGAAAACAAACTGGTTGAGCATGTCCCCAAGTACCTCGTTAATCAAGTTCTGAAAGACAGCAGGTGCATTGGTCAGTCCTAAGGGCATTACCAGATATTCATAGTGACTGGTGGGTGTATTGAAGGCTGTCTTCCACTCATCCCCCTCCCTTATCCTCACCAGATGGTAGGCGTTCCGGAGATCCAGTTTCGTGAACACAGAGGCTCCCTGTAGAAGCTCAAAAGCAGAGGAAATTAAGGGTAGGGGGTACCTATTTTTGACAGTGACATCATTGAGTCTGCGGTAATCAATGCAGGGATGCAGGGACTTGTCCTTCTTCTCCACAAAGAGGAATCCAGCCCCCGCAGGAGAGGAAGATGGCCTGATGATACCTGCCCCTAGGAAAGAGTCAATATATTCTTTCATGGCTTGGTGCTCTGGTTCGGACAGGGAGTACAAGTGGCCCCTAGGGGGCATGGAACCAGGAAGGAGGTCAATGGGGCAGTCGAAAGGGCGGTGTGGTGGTAATGAGGTTGCCTTGGCCTTGTTAAAAACCTCCTTCAGATCATGGTAGCATTCAGGAACTTTGGACAGGTTAGGATAGTCTGAGTCAGGGGGTGGGGCTGTTAAAGGATTCTTGAGGAGTGAGTCGGGTGAAGTAGGGGACAAACAGGATTTTAAACAGTCATTACTCCAGTCCTGAACCTCCCCAGTCACCCAGTCCACATGTGGATTGTGTTGCTTTAACCAAGGTAACCCCAATATCACTGGGTGGGCAGGGCATGAACACAGATGGAAAGTCATGGTTTCAGTGTGAGAGTCAGAAATCACAAGTTTAACTGGTGGAGTTACATGAGTCACATTGAACAACAGTCTTCCATCAAGAGCCTGAGCTTCAAGTGGGGAGGTTAACCCTTTAGGCGCCGGGTTTTATTTTAAAAAATACTAGATTTTGACATCTAAATTTCAGAAGGCTCTGGCTTGAATGTAGTTTGAGATAGAGACAAAGTGTAAATGAGACAAATATTGAGAATGACCTAAAGTTTATGAAGGGAGTAATTTTTCCCATCTAATTTGCATATTATGACGTCATATGGTGGCAGCCATATTGGATTATGTAATTTCCATGAAATACCTGGTATTTTGAAAGAGAGTTGAACTTATTTTATCAGATTCATCCCCTCCATCCATTTGTTATGTTGTCCACACATCAAATGAACAGGGAAAAAGTAAATTGTAAGCCAACAGTCGTAAACTAGAACTATTAGTACACCACAAAACTCATGTAAACAGTATGCGTTTTTTTTACCCACCATCCCCCCCATTGGAGGACACTTTTTTTCTTCCCTTTTTCTTGTTTTCTCTTCTCTTCTTCTTCTTTATTATTATTATTATTATTATTATTATTATTATTATTATTATTATTATTATATGATAATAATAACAGTAGGCGTCTTTTAGCTGCAGAGGCCTTATCTGTGCCCATCTATCCAGATAAAAGTTTGTAATATTTGTAGAGTGTGCAGCCTCTCATTGCAAGGCACAGAGACAATAAGAACTATATATATATATATATATATATATATATATATATATATATATATATATATATATATATATATTTACATTTACATCATACCATTCATGAAACCGTGAACTTGGAATTAGTTCATGTCAGCCTAAATACTGATGAGCATTGTCTCCATGTTATAAGATACCAGAAATCATCAGTCAGAAAGAGGGACAAAAAAACTATAGACCTTGAATCATTGCTTAGCTTTCTGTCACCACGATATCCAATTTGCTCATCAAAGGGCTTTATCCATATACTTCATCTCTCAAGTAAGCCCAGCCACCATTACCATTATCATCATCATCATTTCCAGCCCTGTTCTGCCTTCCCCTGTTGCCCCTATGACACCCATCAGCCTTTCTACGAACACTTTGCCCACGTCTCCCCCTGCTATCTCCTCTAGTGTTGTGAGAAGAGTTGGACTCGTGTGTGCTTTGTGCTTCGTGAACACTGCTGCGGCGCATAGCTGCACCGCTGCCGCGGATGGAGGCTACGTGACCGTCGTGGTGGAAAGAGTGAACACTAACGCTGACACCCAGCGCTATTCTCACCACCACCGCTACTTCTACCACATCCATTCGCTTCCCTACTGATACTACGAGTTGGTGTATCATTTCCATTCCCACCTATTGGGCAAAGGATCGTGTGTTAGTGCTTGTGCGCTTCCCTCGCTCTGCGCGGCACCGCCATTGCTATGCAAAGACGCACCGCGACTAGCAAGCTCACTAATCAACCGACCGTCATCTCCCAAAGCTAGATTTTCCACTTCAGAATCAGAATCACCGAATAGGAGCTCAATCACTTCCCTAAGTGTCAACTTTTTGCATGCCATTGTCGTTTATTTCGTCTCAATAACTTCTGAATCCAGCAATACCCCTTCAGCAAAATGGCTTCCTGGCGCACTGTCTCTGCTCTCTCACCCCACAGTTTGCATGGGACTTCCTCGAACATTTTGCATTGAAGCAAGACGTTTTTATGAGCTAAGGTCTAAGTATAGGACGTCTGCCAACTAGTGGTGGGGAGTATGAACGACATGTAACACTCTAGTGGGAGAAAACAGCTGTTTTGTTCAGTACCGCGGTGTCTCGCAAATTTGCGACTCTGGCGCCTAAAGGGTTAACGGTGAAACACAAAGTCTTAACTTAAGGGCTAGGCCCCAGTCTAAAAAGCTTTCATCAGCTCCAGAGTCAATCAGAACTTTCACACTCACCACTTGGGTAGGAGAGGAAATCACAGCAGGGGTCAAAACACGATGATGGGAGGACACTGTTCGGCTCACCAGCTTCCTCCCTTTCACTGATGAGCCGGGGCCTTTTACTGGACACTGCAGCGAGCGGTGACCGAGTTGTCCGCAGTAAAAGCACTGACCCTCCACAAGACGTTGCTGTCTCTCCTCCGGTGTGAGCTTGGTGCTGCATCGGCTCCTCCAAGGCAGCTGGTGATGAGGGCCTCTCCCAGAGGCGATTATCAATCTTGGCACATAGGGCAATAAGGGAATCAATATCAGGGGGCAACTCTAGTGGGGTTAACTGGTCCTTAATCTGGTCAGAAAGTCCATGAATGAAGGCATCAAAAAGTGAAGAATCATTTCAGCCACTATCGGCAGTGAGTGTGCGGAACTCGATAGCATAGTCTGTGACCCTAGCTTTGCCCTGCCGCAAATCAAACAGTGCATTAGCTGTCTCCCTGCCAGGAGGACGATTCTCAAAAATCTTACAAAAAGTGTCAGTAAATAGTTGTAAGGAAGAACACACAGGGGATTTGCAATGCCACTCTGCAGTAGTCCAAGCCTCTGCTCTCCCTGCCAGGTGGAAGATGACATAAGCAATCTTGGTCCTGTCTGTTGGGAAAAGTGGGGCTTGTAGCTCAAAGTGTAGTCCACACTAAACTAAAAAGGCTCTGCAGTCACCTGAATCTCCCGTGAAGCGCTCAGGATGTGCCAGGTGAGGTGAGGTGATGCCGGTGGAAGCTGGAGCTGGAGCAGAAGCTGGAGCTGGATCTGACGGCTCTGGGGCTGGGCTGTGGGACAGCAGTTGCTGGAGCTGCTCAGTGAGGAGCTTGACTTGATTCCCCACGGACGACTGGAACTTTTCACTAACAGCAGCAAGTTCGCAGAGACGCTGAGAGATGCAGTTCAGCTTCTCGTCATGGTGAGAGAGTCTCTGAGACGAGGAGTAAAGGGCAGAGCACACAGGGTCAGAGTCGGCTGAGTCCGTCATGGCCAGTTTGTACTGAGAGGGATCAGTGGCAGGGACTCAAATGCACGACTCGACACACAGAGAGCAATTCGGAAAAGAACTCAGATTTAATGCACAGGGCAAGGCAAAACAGGATGGCAGAAAACACACCAACTGGAACTAAGAGCTGCTGACTTGACTATAGAACTCAAGGAAAAAGGCTGGGCACTTGACGTGACAACAGGACAAATTGGCAAGGACAGACACTAGGCACAGGACTTAAATACACAAGGGGAGGGGGAGACACAGACACAGGTGAGAACAATCAGGGCGGAGCTGCTGCAAATCAGCACATAGGAGGACATGAGGGCAGGAAGTCAAGACACCTGAAACGAGAGGGAAGGGTAAGAATTACAAATTAAAACAGGAAGACCAAAATCAAAAACACATGACCTTAACCAGACTGAGTCTCAACACACATGACATGGAAGCTATTGAGAAAAAAATCATCATTTCTACATATTAATATTCATTTAAAATAGAGGAAGCACTAAAATACAATAACAATAGGTGCGTCTCATTCGTCCAGTTTACTAATACAATCTGCTGATGGAGTCACTGGGTCACAGGACATGGAAGATATTGAAAAAATGTAATTATTTTTGTATTAATATATTTATGCTACGTAATTTAATGACGGTCCCTAAATCAGTCTCCAGTGATTCAGCGCGGCTCTGGGAGGTGAGCTAACCATCCTCCTGCTGCTCACACTGGGTGATCTTAAGTGAAGTCGCAGCTGGACCCGAGTGAATATCCACCGAATATCCAACCTGAAACTTACTTCAGTGAGTTCAATGAGTCGCCTGTTGCAGCCTTCGAATAGGATGACGAGGATTTCAGTCCCTCAACTTAAACGCTGACTTGTAGAAATTATACAAATAGCAGTAATGACAATAATAATCGATTTCAGGATAATTCATAGAGTGTAGTGCTTTCACTGTGTGCTACTTAAATTCGCCATTCACCCCCCGTGATATTAAACCTACAGAAATCATGTCATCATCAAAATGAAATGTCATTATGTTTACCAATACCTGACCCGTGCCTTGCGCAACGCTGAAAATTTCCTAAATACATATGTAGATGCTGAGTAGCTAAAATGAATGCCGAGCTCAAAAGGGGGAAGAAATAAAAGTAACACAATAGTTACTTTTACTGGTAACTAATTACTTTTATATTGGAGAAATTCCGTTACTAACTCAGTTACTTTTTGAAGGAAGTAACTAGTAACTATAACTAATTACTTTTTAAAAGTAACGTACCGAACACTGTCCAACACACAACACGATTACCGGGAGCAGCAACCACAGCTGACGTACCGGCATCAATGACTGACCGGGTGTGGAAGACTTGATAACACCATAAAATACCAAATAACAGCCGGGCCATTTATTTGTTTCACTCACGTAACAGACCAGGTGGCAATTTGGGACAGGTGTTTAATTCCTTCGTCTCAAAAATCCAGGATGAAAATGTCACAAACTTCTCCAGCGTCTCTGTGAATTCTCTGGCATCCTGCTTGGCAATAGTTGTCTTCTGCAAGTGAAGTTGTTGCCGCGGAGGAAACGATTCAGCCAACCAGCACTCGCTGCAAACTCCTCATCTCTGCTGTCACTCACGGTGGCGGACATTTGTTTCTCCATCGCCCTGATCATTTTGCAGGACACTTTCTCGTGGTGTGCCCGTTTCCTGATAAGTCATCCCCCGCATGTTTATCTCAGGCTCCTCGCTAGCCTTCTTCCTCCCTCCAGCAGGCAGCCTGGCCCTGTTGCTGTCCACCTCGGACAGACGCTGAAGCTCAGTTTCTCTCACTCTCTTCTGGTCGACAGAGAAACGTCTAGCGGCTGCTTCTCCAGAGTTTTTCTCTGCATATTTTAAGACAGAAAGTTTGAATTTCAAGTCATACTTTTTATTTTGTTGCTGCACCGGAGCCATGGGGATCATCAGTGTGATACTGACTGACAGAAAGCAGCACAACACGTGAAAAAGGCGAAGAAGAAAAACGTGCAGTGTCAGTGGTCACGTCTTCTTCCTTGATTTAAAAATAAATAAATAAATTAGACCTGACATTTCTTTGGAACCGGCGGTTATTCACCAACATATACACCTGCACCCGGCGTTTAAAGGGACCCTGCGGTTAATTGAAACCCGGATATTATTTGGTCATTTACGGGACGTGCACGTTCATCGCAGAACATGATTTGTCTTTCAAGCTCTTCGAACACCTGGTAAATGGATGTAAAAAATGCAATATTTGAAGATAAAATTGCTCTGACAAAACTGTCAATAGAGTAAAAACTCAACACAGGAAAGTGATTATAGCCAATGCCTCAGTTCTTATGCTGGAATTGAAAGATGTCCTGCAATGTCTTCCAGTATAATCTAAAGATATTGATCATTTTAAATACTTTTAGTGATGAATATTTAATAATTCTATTGATCCAGACCTGACTGTGATCAGCAGCTTGTTATGAATCTGTGTTGACATGAACAGCTTTATGAATGTTGTGCTGACATGTGGATGATGTCTGTAGAAGGCTGATGATGATCCACAATAACACAATGACAAAGTCTCTCTACTCATTTTAGAGAAAAGCTCATTGATGAGGACACAGTAATGTTGAGCTACACATTTAAAACCTGAACACATCTGACTGGATTATAAAGTGATTTTTATCTCCATCATTTATTCTTTATTCAGATTGGACAGCTGCAGTTTGTCAGAGATCAGCTGTGCTTCTCTGGCCTCAGCTCTGAAGTCCAACCCCTCCCGTTTGAGAGAGCTGGAGCTGGGCAGAAACAAGCTGCAGGATTCAGGAGTGAAGCTGCTGTGTGATTTTCTACAGAGTCCAAACTGTAGACTGAAAACTCTGAGGTCAGTTCACTGACTCTCTTACTCTTGTATTGTTGAATAAATATTTTGAGTTTGAATTCATACATTATTTACATCGATAAAGTTATAAATCTCCTTTGGTTCATATTTTCATGTTTTTTTAATCTAAATTCAGTCTTCAGACTTCTGTTTCTTAAAATAATTGTAGAAAATGTTCAGTTAGTTGTTAAAGCAAATTAATGTTTATGATTTAATCTGTTGACAGAAGATCCTCTGAACTAACATTTGATTTACACACATTGGATTATACATAGATTTTTATCTCCAGCATTTATTCTTTATTCAGATTGAGTGGCTGCAGTTTGTCAGAGATCAGCTGTGCTTCTCTGGCCTCAGCTCTGAAGTCCAACCCCTCCCATCTGAGAGAGCTGGAGCTGAGTGTCAACAAGCTGAAGGATTCAGGAGTGAAGCTGCTGTGTGATTTTCTACAGAGTCCAAACTGTAGACTGGAGAGACTGAGGTCAGTTCACTGACTCTGTTACTGTTGTTTGAGTTTACATTCATACATTACTTAGATCCATAAAGTTATGAATCTCCTTTGGTTCATATTTTCATGTTTTTTTAATCTAGATTTAGTCTTCAGACGTGCACATGATTTTAGAGAGGCTCAAGGTCAGAAAAGGGCAGTATGTGTGTGTGCATAGTGCGCCACATTCATTTTCAGGCCTTAATAACACAATATGTAGATTAATGTAAAATTAATAAACACAGTAATTATAGAAAGCTAACTATTTAGCTGTGTATCCTGTGTAGCTGTGAGTGATATGTAATTGCCATTTCTTTTGTGTCAACAAATTATTGTCAACATGAGTTTATTCACATTAAAATAATACTGAGAATGGTTTGGAAGACATGCAAATCGGCTACAATTCTAAAAAGCAATAACACACTGGTTTATTATTAGGCTATTTATTGGAGGGCAAGTGCAAAGTAGAAATACAGGCTACACATCTAAACATGTGACAAAACCAAGAAATGTGACTGTTAGTAGGAACAGCATGTTTACAACAGCAAAGTCACAATAAACTCTTGGAAGAAGTTTATTGTGACTTTGCTGTTGAGTTTACATTCATACATTACTTACATCCATAAAGTTATAAATCTCCGTTGGTTCATATTTTGATTTTTTTTTATCTAAATTCAGTATTCAGACTTCTGTTTCTGAAAATAACTGTAGAAAATGTTCAGTTAGTTGTTAAAGTAAATTAATGTTTATGATTTATTCTGTTAACAGAAGATCCTCTGAACTAACATTTGATTTAAACACATTGGATTATAAATAGATTTTTATCTCCATCATTTATTCTTTATTCAGATTGTGGCGCTGCAGTTTGTCAGAGATCAGCTGTGCTTCTCTGGCCTCAGCTCTGAAGTCCAACCCCTCCCATCTGAGAGAGCTGAACCTGAGTGTCAACAAGCTGCAGGATTCAGGAGTGAAGCTGCTTTGTGATTTTCTACAGAGTCCAAACTGTAGACTGGAGAGACTGAGGTCAGTTATTGTTGAATTAAAAATTTAAGTTTACATTCATACATTACTTATATCCATGAAGTTGTAAATCTCCTTTAGTTCATATTTTCATGTTTTTTTTTATCTAAATTCAGTCTTCAGACTTCTCTTTCTTAAAATAACTGTAGAAAATGTTCAATTAGTTTTTAAAGTAAATAAATGTTTATGATTTAATCTGTTAACTGTAAACTAACATTTGATTTACACACATTGGATTACAAAGTGATTTTTATCTCCATCATTTATTCTTTATTCAGATTGAGTCAATGCAGGTTGTCAGAGATCAGCTGTGCTTCTCTGGCCTCAGCTCTGAAGTCCAACCCCTCCCATCTGAGGGTGCTGGAGCTGAGTGACAACAACAATCTGAAGGATTCAGACATGAAGCTGCTGTGTGATCTGGAGGAGAGTCCAGACTGTAGACTGGAGACTCTGAGGTCAGTAGAGGGTTGGAGTCAGTTCATGCTGGTCCAGCAGTATTGTACTAAACACAGTATCAAAGTAAAGATCCAGTATTTCCTGCTTTCCTCAGTCAAGCTGTGAGAGGAGAACAGTCAGCCAATCAGAAGAGCCAGAAGCTTTGTCATGTAATGTTTCCAAAGTAGATGAAATCTTTAAATGTGAGTGAGACCCTGGTTTTTAACAGCAGTAAATCATCATTAAAGTGAACTGTGAGTATCTGTGTTCCTGCAGTAATGATGCGTTCAGGGACTGTCAGGAGTTTATTTCCACTGTGTCCTTCAGTGAAACCTGCAGAGTAAACAGACTTGATGTCCAAAGTGTCTGCAGGTCTGTGAGCTTCACTCCAACACGTTAACATGAAGCTGAAAGGAAGCTGGCTACGCTACACAGCCGCTCCACTTGTGGTCTGAACAGGACTGAAGTCCTGCTGGTCTTTATATCACTGACTGACAGCTGATGGAGGGAGTCTCTGGAAACACTCATTTATCACTTCTGCTGTCTCTCTGCTTCTCTCATCAGCTGGTGATCTCTGTCAGAGTGATGAGAAAGGTGGAGGTGTTGAGAGGATCAGCTGTGTCCTGATGATCCAGAGAGGTTGAAGCAGCACCATCAGCTGGTGGGTGGAGAGGCTCTGACTGGGCCGTGTTACTGGGAGGTGGAGTGGAGAGGAGAGCTTCATCCAGCAGTGACTGACGGACCAATCACAACAAGTGGAGATGACTGTCAGTGCTGCAGTGTGAACTGCTCTGAGATCAGCTCCACTGTCACACACAATGTCCAGTCCAGCATCATCCCTGTGTTCCTCTGGGTGTGACAGAGTATCATCAGTGTATCTGGACTGCTCTGCTGCTGCTCTGTCCTTCTACACAGTCTCTGCAGACACACTGACACTCCTCCACTCCTTCTGCTCCACACTCACACACCTCCTCCACCTGGACCTCCACCTGGACCTGGACCTCCACCTGGACCTCCACCTGGACCTCCACCTGGACCTGGACCTCCACCTGGACCTCCACCTGGACCTGGACCTTTATTCTTTTATTCACTCACATATTCTGAACACAAAGAGCCTCAACAACTGTTTGTCCACAAAACTGTAGATCAACATATTTAATTGAATATTTGTTTTTGCTGTCAGTTGCAGCTCCTCCATGTGGAACGATGGTGAATTGCAGTTTATTTCCACATTATATTTTAGAAGTTGATGTGAAAAAGCAGTTCTGGTTCTGACCACCAACACCAGATTCTCTCAGAACTTAACAGAAAATAGTTTGAAAGAAGAAAAGAAGTTTGGATTTAATCAGAACTTCACTGAAGTCTCCAAACTGAAACACGGTTCTGACTCCAAACCCAAGTATGTTTGTTATCAGAGCAGGTTCTGTATCTGACAGCTTTAAAGTCTTCTTTGTCGAGTGGATCCGACCAGACTGTTGAGGCACAAAGTGACCTAAAGAATCCAAAGAGTCTGGTCATCATTGTGAATCTGTCGCCTTAAACAAACTTTAACTTTCACATGGTCATTTGATCCGTTGTTGAAAAAAGACATATTGATCAGAGTTGCTTTTGTTTGCTGTAATATCTGTAGATTTAGTTGTAAAGTCAGTTCAGTCTTAAACTTTGCTCACACACTGAACATCAGAACATTTTCACTTCCTTTAGACGTGAAGTAAGAAACATGTACTAACTGTTACCTTGAGTGTCATTATCAGTGATTAAGAAATATATAATGAATGTTTTATATTTAATCCTACTATTCAAATCTCATGTGATGTAAATCGCCTCCATCTATGTTATTATAAATGTTCTGCGTGTTTGAACGACGTCCGTTTGTTGAATCACTTCTCTGGATTCAGGTTTTATTTCTGACTTATGAAGATTAAAGTTTAGCTAATTTTCATCAGCTTCTGGATTCTTTTCTATAACAATATTTATGTGTAGGTAACAGAAACTATTACAAAAAAATCAAACTGAAGAAAGTCTTTGTCCTAAAATGAATCAATAAAATCTCCAACGTATCAGAAATTATTTGTCAGTCCAGACGGTGAGGCGTCACTCTGCTCGGTGTTCTCTGTCCGCTGATCTGGAACTGGTTCAGAGAGACGATGTCGGCGTCTCATTTCATTTAGTTTTGTTTGTTTGTTTGTTTTTTTATCCCGTATGTATTGTGTGTTTTTAATTTCTCTTAAGAAAAACAGTTTCTGTAAAAGACAAATCACTAAAACTGAGCTGGATTTGATGTTCCCTCTACGGGTCGACTGATGTGTTTTTTGTTTGTTATTAGTAATCAAGTAGAAAACTGATATTAATTTACAGAAAAATAAAAACCTCAGTGTGAAAGTGGAGAAAGACCAGTGATTGAATGTAACTACAATTTACACCAGTACTGTACCTGAGCTCAGTTCTGAGGTTCTTTCCTTCAGTCAGTCCATTTTTCTGCTACTTCCTCTATACTTCCTCTGTACTTCCTCTCTACTTCCTCACCAGTGACTCAACAGATTGAGATCATTCAGTGTTGAAAGGCTGTTAATTGTGATGTGTAACCAATCAGAGTGCTGTGGGGGGACGTGGAGTGAGACCAGACTGGTGACGACAGACAGAACGCTGCATCAGAGGTAAAGTATCTGTTTTAATTTCATTTATTTTATTGGCAGTTGGACACAAAACACTCAGGAAGCATTCATCAGAGAAATGCTGAATATCTGCCCTGATAATGGCTCTACACATAGTTCAGCTGCTGTCGTTCTGTCTGTCAGCCTTCATCTACAACACATTGATGTGTTCTGGAGCTCGGCAGCATTGAAACCAGAACCTTTGAGTGTGAATACTGTCGTCCAACCCAAACCATGATCTGTGGGTTATTTCCTCCAGCTCTGATTTGTAATATAGCAGCTGTAACAGAGTTAGACATGCTTGTCTTCTAAACATGTACACTGTAGTTTTGGAGCCACCTGGTGGTTAATAGTGCAGATTCCTCTTTACGCGCCTCAGCAGAGGAAAATCCTCCGAGCTGGAGGTGGAGACACGTGCACAACTAATGTTTCTGTGTTTAATGTTTTAACGCTCTGTGAGACTGTGAGGAGCATGTATTTTTACTGTGAGGATTACTAGCATGTATACTGAAAGTTACAGACGTTTCTGTGCAGAAATAGTAACTTTATCAGCCAGTAATTAACATGTGCTGCCAATGCTAATTATCTAGCCATGCACTTGCTAGCTTGCTCCCGGTGCAATATTTCCTTGTTATTACTTGGGATAGTAATTGTTCTACTTTTCATGACACAGATGTGAATGATTGCAGTTGCATAACGTTGTGCAGAACAACTGTGTGTTCCTGTGTGGCCGTGCTGTCCAAAGGGGACAGACATCATCTCACACTACCAGCTGTCTCAGGTGTGATGGAGGATTGGAGCTCGTCAGCTCAAGTCACTCTGAGAACAGCTGATGGTGTTTTTAATCACATGATTTGGTCACCATTAGAAACATCAGCTGTTGATATCAATAACAAACTCAATAATCAATCAGACACAAGTTACTTTGTTTTTAGCTGTTTCTTTTTTATTCACAAAGAAAATCAAAATCAATTTTTTGCTCTTTAATACATTTTTTGTCAGGATGCAGCTCTTCTTATATTTACAATGATCAGATAATGAAATGGTTCAATTCAAAATGCAACTGCGTCATAATTCTGAGAACATTGTTGTTCTGATAATATAATAGTCATGCAGTTATTAGAATAAATGAGACTACATTAGATAACATCAATCAATGTGGTAAAACTGGTGAGTTGTTGTGGTGAAAAATCAAAGTGACACATCAGAGAAAAACATTTGTAGTAAAACAGATAAAAACACATGGATCAGAATGTGACAAATCAACAATGTATACATCACACATCAGCAATAAATCCACATGTATTCTATGATATATCAGCGGTTCCAGACACGTGTGCTGTGGTTGTCTCTAGGTTGTATTTTGCATGGACCGTGCCTTGGAGTCTGCCCCAGCATGTCACAGGTTCAGGATACTGAAGGCAGAGTGTTTAGCGCTGCTGGGACGCTGCCCAGAGGCTCAGTCTGTAGCCAGGTGAGAGGACATGTTGGAAACATACTTTGAGCAACACATTTGTTTGACATGAGTGGAATTTGTAACAAAGACTGCAGGGTGAAAGCAGATTAAAACATGTCCATTTATTCCATGAAATGATGTGAATCTTTGTGTAGAAAATCAAGTGTTTGTTCTCCTCAGTGTGATTGACAGGAGAGATGATCAGAGGAGCAGAGTTTTTACCACCATCATTAGTACATGGACAGAATAGAGTTTGTGAGTGAAGCAGCAGCCAGTAAAGGAGCAGATAAGAGCTGCAGCATCAACGTCATAAAAGGAGAGCAGACCCTCCTCATAATCCACAAACACCCCCACCTTCTCAGGCTGACGCTTCAGAGAGAGACTGACTGGAGGGCTAGCGTTAGCTTTGGACTCATTTTTATTCCTCAACCATATCGTCCAGTAACCATTCTGAGGATTCACTTTGATTAGTCCCTTCCTGTTGATCCACTCTCTGGCCACTCCTAAAGTCCACTTACTCTTCCCTTTAACTTGAGCCTCATAATAAAACTCTGCTTTGCTAAGACACAAGTATCAAATCTCTCTGGTTGTCTGGGAGATTCTTCTCCACATCACTATCACATCCACCGTAGAACCACGCACACACACAACCCGTTACATTTAAACAACGTCCGTTTGTTCAATCACTTCTCTGGATTCAGCTTCAGTTTTGCTCATTTTCACCAGCTTCTGGATTCTTTTCTACAACAGTATTTATTTGTAGCTAACAGAAACGATTACAAAAAAACATCTTTCCGCAGATTTTCAGTCACACCGCTCTTAAGGTTCTCTTATCGTCAGTGGCAAGGCGCGTCGTTAGACAGAAAAATGATGTTTGTTTCAAAACCAAATAACAGCAAAATGTACATTTTAACACGTTTAATTATACATTTATCAATATTCATATCATCGCACATAGTAAACCCTAATTATTGCATATTTACACAAGATTTTAATAGAAACAACTCAGAACAAGAACATTAACAATTAAAAAAAACTTATTTGATCATGAAACATTTTATTTAAACACCAAATAATATAAAATAATAATGTAAAAAGCTGTAAAGGAGCTGATGTAAAACGAACAAAGAGCCGTTGTGATCACTGGTCACAGTCTGCAGATTACCTCCGCTCTCCTCACAGTTACCACACACGGGCTTGTGGCATTTCAAGTGTCCGACGTTTGGTTCCGTTGGCAGCTCTTTGGGACCGGCACTGCCTCCGGTTCTGTGTCTGCTGCTGCTGCGGTGGTTGCTTCCGCTGCTGCCCACCTTGTGCCGACTGCCGCGGCCTCTTTCCCCTCCATGTATTCTGCCCTCAGCTCCCTCAGCTCCTCAATTTCACCATCAATTTTCATACACTCACACAGAAAGTGCATGTATGTATTCCACAAATGAACCCTGACAAGGCTCACCTGTGAAGTGAAAACCATTTCAGGTGACGACCTCATGAAGCTCATGGAGAGAAGGCCAAGAGTGAGCAAAGCAGTAATCAAAGCAAAGGGTGGCTACTTTGAACAATGTCAAATATGAAACATATTGAGAGTTATTTCACACTTTTGACTTTACTACATAATTCCATATGTGTTCATTCATAGTTTTGATGCCTTCAGTGAGAATCTACAATGAGAATAAAGAAAAAGCATTAAATGAGAAGGTGTGTCCAAACTTGTGACTGGTAGTGTATGAAAACATCCAGTTCCATTCCAAGTGAACCTTCTATCAGTTCATTAGCTGCTATAAACAGTCTGCTTATATGTTGGAAGTTCCACTCATTTATTTTCAGCTCATCTTATCTACAATCATACATCTATTGTGTTCATGTGTTCATGTACATGTTTTTACAAGATTGCGTCATTTCTCCGGGTTTTCCTGCTGATGACGTCACTGCTGTTCCCGACCCACGCTGTGATACACCGATCAAGTTCATGTGCATGTTCAGAACTGTACACAGACTCAACAGCATGCAAACATCCAGCTCCAGGTGTTTAGCTCATACCTGATTGATTGCTATGTAGAAAAACTTTGAGGACATTTTACGCCCATCTCGTCGTGGCGTCCATTGGAATGGACATGAAGAAATACTATTAAAAACACCAGTTACCAAAAATGTGTTTTTTCCACTTTGTCTTTATGTTGGAGAGTCAGAATCAGTTTTTTATTGTTTTATTTTGCCCAGCCAAAAAAATGTGTGTCTGAAGGGGTTGAAAGTAAAAAGGTGAAAGAAGATAAATTGTTGGTGAATCTACAAGAAACTCCAGATGAAAATGAGCTGTGAGCGACTCTGAGTCTGTATATGCAACAACCAATAAATAGAAACTCATAAACTGACTCAGGGTCAGAACTTGGAAAGTGTTGGTTGTGTCTTTGTAAACTTTGCACGGCCGCACAGTCTTTTCTCTTTCTATTAGAATATTCTTTGAATGTTGTAAATAATCATCAGCCTCAGCAGCTTGTTATTAGCATCTTGTATTAATAAAGAATCCTTGGTGTCTCCTAATTGTTGTTTAAAGGTGTCGGAGCAGCAGATCCTGGATCAGCTGCTAACTGCTCCGGGCTGCTGCTCTTTATATGAAACATAAAGCGTCTCATCAGCTCGACTCGTTCGTCTCTCCGAGCAGCACAAACGGCTCTTTTGTCCGTCTGAAGCTTCTCCTCGCCGTCGAGGCTAAAGGTGCCGCCTGATGTCTGACAGCGAGCCGAGACGCTTTCTTTCAACACGTTTCAGTCTCTTTCACTGGACGCAGACGATCTGAGGAGGCAGAGCGTTTGGCCGCTGACAGGAAGTCTCTGAGGTTGGAAACATGCAGTGGCGGTTCTAGACAAATGTTACTGGGGGGGCCAGTGTTTAATCAGAGGGGCACGTTAACAAACGGAAATAAATGATATTTAAACATGAAAAACTTTAATGTTGCATCACATTAAAATCATACAAAAGTTTATCTTGTACATAAAGAGTGCATGGATTGAAACAATGAGGTCGGGCCATCAAAAATGAGAAATGAAATCCAGCAGGACGATGCTGCAAAAGGTGGGCATGGAGCCCTGACCCCCTCATACCAGTCTGGCCTAAAGCTCCGTCTCCTGTCCCCCATCAGAGTGGTTGAAGATGTTCAGCTTGGGCTGCCCTGCTACATCCTTCTTGGACTTGCTGATATCTGTGGAAAGATGCACAGTAAAGATAGGGCACAACTAGAAACAACATTTATTTACTGTTGTATGCATGGATTTTAAAATGGAGGCCAAATATTTGTTTCTTTTTTGAACATAAGAATCACATATCAATGAGGCAAAAACTCATTTCTGGCAGAAAGCATCATTTTATGGACACACTGTACTATGAATTGTAATGACACTGCTTTGCAAATGTCCTGAACAAGAAGAGCTGTTGTACATGACAAACCTGATGGTGCAGTACTTGATCC
Organism: Sparus aurata; assembly: GCF_900880675.1. Lineage (NCBI taxonomy): Eukaryota > Metazoa > Chordata > Actinopteri > Spariformes > Sparidae > Sparus > Sparus aurata. The sequence goes on from NC_044205.1 coordinate 29,099,951, forward strand.
ACATGAATCCACTTGCTGTTCCTCTGGTTGTTCCTCTCTCTGTCCCTGTATGTTTTCTTCCTCCTCACCCTCTGGAGTGTCCCTCTCTGTGTCAGTGCCCTCACTTTCATCACCTGCCTTCTCTCCAACCTCCACCAGCTCCTCAGCTCTCTCAATACCTTGATATGTTTCTCTGGCACAGCGGTGGCCAGGGACATTTTTACAGGGTCACTGACCCCTGTAGGCCCCCGTGTAGAGCCGCCACTGGCTGTCACACATGGACGTCTTCTTTCTTTACCTTTTCCTTCACTAGTGCTGCACTTTGTAGCTTTACTCACCAAACACTCTCATTTATGACTTATTCTAATTAGAAAATCACACCTTTAAGCATCAGCAGCTTCAATTCTGCTAAATTCAATATATTTAGTCGACGGTCTGTGATTTGTTTTGCTTTTTACAAACTTTAATCCTCCATCTGCTCAGTGATGCATTAAAACTTACAAACTCATTCTTAGAAATGATGATAATAAATAAAGCTGCAACATTCACTATCTGTTGAGCAGGAGGTTAAAGAAGAAGAGTTGAGTGATGTTCAGCTTCATCACTGATGAATGTGACAAACGTTGTACTGCAGCGCCCTCTGCAGGTGGAAGCAGTCACCGCCTCAGATATCTGATTTCCACCTTTATTATATTTCTACATCTGTCTTCTGTTTCAGCCAGTGTTGGAGAAAGTACTCTGAGTCAGACTCCAGTAAAAGTCAAAGATGTGCTGTTGAAATATTAGTTCGGTGAAAGTGAAAGTCACAAACATGAAGAGTACTCGAGTAAAAGTCTTTATTACAGTTGGTATTAAAAGTAACTGATCCATATATTTACATGTTTGTATGAAGCGTTCACTCTGAGTCAGCTGATTATCACAATCACAGTTTGGATTGTTGATAGAATAAATTAATTTCAGAATGATCAACTTTGGCTCTGATGCAGAATGTAATCTGCAAAGTAACTAGTAACTAATGTAATCACATGTCATCAGTGGAAACAGAGAACAAGAATCATTTGTTTGTGTAATTGAGCTGATTACAAAACACTTCCACAGTATTTGACTACATGATCATCATGTCTCAGTGTTTCTAGCCTGGAAAGTAACTAAGTACATGTACTCAGGTACTGTACAGGTACAAATTCAAGGAGCTTAACTTGAGTGTCTCCATTTTCTGCAGCTGTATACTTCTACTCCACTACATCTCAGAGGGGAATGTTGTACTTTTTACTCCACTACATCAGTCTGGCAGTTTAGATTACTAGTTACTTTTCAGATTACATTCCCGTCCTGTTTCTCCAGGTGTGTTAATGTTGAATGTTTGTGATGAACTGACAGTGTTGTAAAAAAGTACCCAGAAGTCAAACTGGAGTAAAAGTAAAGTATCTGATATTAAATGTACTCGAGTAAGAAAAATACAAGTGAAAGAAAATGATGCATAAATGTACATGTATGTTTGTAATGTGTGTATGCTGCGGGTCGACTGATTATCAGAGCTGATGTTCAACTTTTTATTGATTGTTGGAATCAGGATAATAATAAAATAAAGTGAACAAAGTGTGTGTGTCACTGAACCTGACTGAGAGCATGAAGCACAATATTAAACACACAAACACACATGTGGCCCCTGTGGTGGACAACAAGAAGACAACACGTCCAGTATCAGACTGCGCTCCAGCAGCCGTGGCTCATTTACGGTAATCGTACTGAACCGGCTCTGACTGGGTCAGACTGCAGTCTCACATCACAACCATCAAACATGTAACCAGACTTTTACAGCAAGCAAGTCCTGTCCTGGACACACACACACACACACACACACACACACAGCAGTAGGTGGAGAGAGGAGGAGGAGCTAAGATCATGTGATCCAGTGAAAGTGAAAGTGTTCAGTCAGTTGTCTGAAGTTTGAGGCGACAGACGAGGGAGGAATCTAAAGCTGATGCAGGGTGAGTCTTCATCTAACCTTTTTTATTTCACTGCCAAAGTCTGTGAGTGAATTTTCAGATTTAAAGAGAGCTGACCAAGTGGAGATCTGCCTCCATATATTATACTGTACACTGCTGCTGTGGGTGTGAGTGAGAACCGGAGATTGTGAGCTACTTCCTGTTTCTCAGACATGTCATCGTGTGGAGGAAGCAGAGAACAAAATGGAGTCTCCAGTGTCCAGCTGTCTGTCTCTGAAGAGTGACCGGTCCAAAGATTTTCTTCCACCACTCTTCAGTACAGAACCAGAACCCTCAGACACACAGTAAGAGAACTGATACTAACTTCAGTTTATACAATTAAATCATTACCATTATATGACTGTAGCTGCACAAAATATAGGAGTAAATATTTTTTCTGGAAATTATGTTTTTAACATTGTGATTTGTATTATACGTAGTGACGAGACAATTATGTGTCAACATCAGATATTCTGTTTGAACACACTGCAGTGTTGCATCATGGGATATAGCCTAAATATTGTTGACTAGTGAGATACTTCAAGTTCATTCATTGTTTGTCTGTTAGAGAAATTGAGTCTTCAAAGTGTTTAGTTTGCTCAGTTAAACCTTCAGGAGTTTGATGGCTTATTCAACGTGTTTTGCTGCGATGGAAGAATTACTGATGAATGAAAACCAACAAAAGTCATCTCAGTGTTTTTACTGCAGATGGATCAAATGATCTGTTCAAAACACAAGAATTACAACTTTCACTGAATGTCAGGATGAGGAGCACAAAGTATTTTACAGAGAGATAAATGACACAAATGAGGGATTTATGTTCTGCTTTAATGACAAGTGAGGATTTCTTCTTTATCTTTGCAAAGTAAAAGGCTCCATTGATGAGGGCTGGAAGTATCTCATGGAAACTGTCCCAGAATCTTCACTCTGAGATTGTTTTTATCTTCATCAAACCTTTTTTATCAAACACAGTTGTTGAAGAAAGAGGAGGGTATATTGTACTAAGAGTGACCATGTACTTTGTCCAGTATGGTTGAAGTTGTTAATAGCTGCTACTGAGGTCATGTTTTATGGTCCTTTTTGTTTGTGTAATAAAATCAAATGATGCAAACTGCTCCACTGTGACTCAGACAGAAACAAAGTGTTAGTGATTGGGAGTTCAGTCCAGATTCAGACCTTGGAGAAGACATACTTATGTTTACATTCTGTCTTCTCTTTTGTCAGACTGATCTATGATTTCTAATCTGAGTGATTTTCCTTTATCTCTTCAGAAAGACAGAGGGAAGTGTTTCTGTGGAGGAGCAGCCGTCCTGCTGTTCTTTGTGTCAGGACGTCCTGAAGGATCCAGTCTCTACCAGCTGTGGACACTGGTTCTGCAGACAGTGCATCACCTCATACTGGGACCAGTCTGCTTCATCAGAACACTCCTCCTGTCCCCAGTGTGGAGAAAGATCCAGAACAAGAGCTGATGGAGTTCTGCAGGAGGCTTTAGATGAATATAAGATCAGTCTGAGGAGGAGATGTGAACGTGTGACTGAAGGAAGTGAAACAGGAAGTGATGGAACAGGAAGTGGAACCCTCCTCAACAGGATCTACACTGAGCTCTACATCACAGAGGGACAGAGTGAAGAGGTTAATACCCAACATGAGGTGAGACAGCTAGAGACAGCTTCCAAGATGGAGACCCTCCATGACACTCCAGTCAAGTGCAGCAACATCTTTAAAGCCTCACCTGACCAACAGAGACACATCAGAGTGGTTCTGACCAACGGCGTCGCTGGAGTTGGAAAAACCTTCTCGGTGCAGAAGTTCACTCTGGACTGGGCAGAGGGCTCCGAAAACCAAGATGTCAGTCTGCTGGTTCTGCTGTCGTTCAGGGAGCTGAACCTGATCAGAGATGAGCAGTACAGTCTTCTCAGGCTGCTCCATGTTTTCCATCCAACATTACAGAAGGTGACAGCAGAGAAGCTCGCTGTCTGTAAACTTCTCTTCATCTTTGACGGCCTGGATGAAAGCAGACTTTCACTGGATTTCAAGAACAGGAAGGTTGTGTCTGATGTCACACAGAAGTCATCAATCAGCGTGCTGCTGACAAACCTCATCCAGGGGAAGCTGCTTCCCTCGGCTCTCGTCTGGATCACTTCCAGACCTGCAGCGGCCAATCAGATCCCTCCTTCATGTGTGGACAGGGTAACAGAAGTACGAGGCTTCACTGACGTCCAGAAGGAGGAGTACTTCAGGAGGAGGTTCAGTGATGAAGATCTGTCCAGCAGAATCATCTCACACATCAAGACCTCCAGGAGCCTCCACATCATGTGTCTGATCCCAGTCTTCTGTTGGATCACTGCTACAGTTCTGGACCACATGTTGACTACAGACCAGAGAGGAGAGCTGCCCAAGACCCTGACTGACATGTACTCACACTTCCTGCTGGTTCAGACAAAGAGGAAGAAGCAGAAGTACGATGAGGGACGTGAGACGAGTCCACAGGACCTGACGGAGGCTGACAGGGAAGTTCTTCTGAAGCTGGGGAGGCTGGCGTTTGAACATCTGGAGACAGGAAACATCATGTTCTACCAAGAAGACCTGAAGCGCTGTGGTCTTAATGTCACAGAGGCCTCGGTGTACTCAGGAGTTTGTACAGAGATCTTCAGAAGAGAGAGTGTGATCTTCCAGAAAACAGTCTACTGCTTTGTTCATCTGAGCGTTCAGGAGTTTCTGGCTGCAGTCTACATGTTCCACTGTTACACCAACAGGAACACAGAGGTGCTGGAGGCTTTTGTAGAAGACTCAAAACCAAAATCTCTTTTGCAGAAGATATCAAAGTTGTTTGGTGGAGGTACTGGTGGCCATGAGGCCCGTTACCCATCCCTGGATGACTTCTTGAGGAGCGCCATGGAGAAATCCCTTGAAAGTAAAAATGGCCACCTGGACCTGTTTGTTCGCTTCCTTCATGGCCTCTCTCTGAAGTCCAACCAGAGACTCTTAGCAGGCCTGCTGGGTCGGACAGACAACAGTCCAGAAATCATCCAGAGAGCCATCAACAACCTGAAGGAGATGAACAGAGATGATGTCTCTCCTGACAGAAGTGTCAACATCTTCCACTGTCTGATGGAGATGAACGACCACTCAGTTCATCAGGAGATCCAAGAGTTCCTGAAGTCAGAGAACAGATCAGAGAAGAAACTCTCTGTGATCCACTGCTCAGCTCTGGCCTACATGCTGCAGATGTCAGAGGAGGTTCTGGATGAGTTTGATCTGGAGAAGTACAAAACATCAGAGGAGGGACGACTGAGACTGATTCCAGCTGTGAGGAACTGCAGGAAGGCTGAGTGAGTCCAGATGTGATTATCAAGATTGTAAAACAACATCAGTGTTAGAGTAGAGATCCTCCCTCAAGACACATGTACCATATAAAACCTCCACATTGGAAAAGTTTTCCTTAAATTAGTATTTAACCTGTTTCTTTATCAAACAATTAAACATGAGTTCATTTAGAAATGTCTATAAAAATCATTGTTGTGTTTCTATCTATGAAACTAGTGAACACTAGTAACTTCTGTCATCTTCTCACTGTCTTTCTTTGGGTGATGGAGGCTTCAGAAATGTCTCCACAGTCGAGATTTTAATCCACATTTTGTGCACTGTTTCTTTTTTTAATGTGTCTTTAACGGTTCAGTTCAGTGGAGGATTTTATCATCACCGAGCTCAGAGAAGAAGTGAAGCTGTTACACACCTGAACTCCACTTTACACAAACTGTCACTGATACAGTTATAATTACAGCTCAGTATCGGCAAGGACTTGATTCAATATGTGTCACGATACATTGTGATATGATGCATATTGTGATATATTGCACTTTAACACATAGTTACTGAAAATGTAAAAACAGATGTGAACTACAAGTTGCTGTGTACAGTCACACTAGCCTCATTCACACGGCCCTGTCAGTGCAGGAATCATGCAGCGATTCTCTGCATCACCGTCTGAGTGACAGTTTCACTGCGGCTCTGATCCGCCTCCGGAGGTAGAATCAGAACCACAGAGGTGAGCCGGGTTTGGATCAGGGCAACTTATATGAGGAAAGAAATGCTGCAGTTATACGTGGAAAAGCTTCTGTCATCCCGTCTGTCCTACTGACTCTGATCACATTTCTGCCTGAAAATGAATGTCGGTGATTATGTGACGCGATTCAGAGCAAAAAACATGAAACTAAAGTGCATTAAGTTCTTTTGTGTCACTGAACTTATGTAGATGTCTTCATGAATTGCACAAGTATTGTGACTGTGTCCCTAAACACACAGTAAACATGTTCAGTAAATAAAGTGCTTGTATTAATTTCTTGTGTCACTGTATGAACAGTGTCCTGCGACACCTACAGGAGGTTGTCGGCTTTCACAGCCCGTTTAAAACAAGAATCATTATTTTCAGAATACAGATTGTTGGAGCTGGAAATCAATAAAGTATATTGAAATTAAATATTGCAATATATTGTTGTAATAACATTTTAGCACAGCCCTTATAATTATCATATTAGCACTGATTAAACTATTAATGCAAAATAAATGATTAACTGAAGTTACTGGTAGATGAAAAGCAGAGTGACATCAAAGTTGTGTTAAACATGTGCGAGCACATAACTGAGATAAAAACATACAAGTGCAGTTACAACATAGTGATTTTACAGTTAATCAACATCATGTTAAAATAGAGTTAAACAAACAAATCACAGCATCTTGGTTATTAGAATATGACACTTTACATTACAGCTGTTTGATGGACACTTTTGTCTAAAGCCTCAGATTTGTGTTCATCATGTTGCTGGTTTGGGTTTGACATGTGGACAGGAGGTGCTCAGTTTTAAACCACAGACCTGCTGATCAGTGACTGACCAGCTCAGACTCAACAACTGACCAGCTGATCACAGCCACTCATGTTCATTTGCTTTGTGATTAAACATGCAGCGTCTATTTTTATGATGAAGAATTTTGAAGAGTTTAAGTTTTTTCTCTGTCATCACAGATTTCGTCATTGTGGACTCTCAGAGATTCACTGTGAAGTCGTGGCCTCAGCTCTGAGGTCCAACCCCTCCCATCTGAGAGAGCTGGACCTGAGTCACAACAAGCTGCAGGATTCAGAAGTGAAGCTGCTGTGTTCTGGACTGAAGAGTCCAAACTGTAAACTGGAGGTTCTGAGGTCAGTTCATGTCTTTTTCTCTTATACACTGTATATCTACCTGATTTAAATCTGTCACAGAGGTTTTGAATTTCCTTCAGTTCTCTTGTTTTCTGTGTTTATCTGAGCACAAATCACGCAGCTCTTTTTAAAGAATTCAGTCTGAACTCAAACTGGGTTGGTGTTAGTACAGAACCTGAAGGATTTATCTGTTATTGTGCTGCAGAATGAAATCAGTATCTAAATTCTTGGGACACATCTACGTATGAAAAGTTAAAAGAAAATGTCTTTTTATACATAACCTTCAGGACACAGAGTAACTTCTACATTTATACATGAAGACAGTCTCTGTCACACACACACACACACACACACACACACACACACACATGGAGGATACAAACACACTCTTACACTTACAGGAGCACACAGAGACTGTAAAGCTTATTTCCTAATGCAGCTGTTTGAAGCATCATATCTGATCTGTCACCAACAACTAATGATGCCTCCATTCAGACAGGATGTCACTTTGTGAACAGGAGCATAAATTATACACTATCTGTACAGTAAGGTAGGATTAAGAGATGGAGCATCTTACTTTACTGAGTAAAGTTTAGAAGATGATTTAGGATGAAGCTCAGAGTCAGTCAGCTGATGTTGATGGAGTTGATGATGATGAAGTCTGAATGTGAGCATAGAGTGAGTGCTGGAACAGCTGTTTGTAAAGTGATGCATTTACTTAAATACTGTATTCAGGGCTTAAAGTATTCCGGCACCGTGCAGGATTTCCGGCGTGCAGCGTTTGGCTGCGGGAAAAAAATGTCCTATATTCATACTTGAAAACATTCGGTTGTGAAAAATAGGGAGATTTTTTTCATCGGTGTATCGGCCCAAGTAACAAGGGTCTTTCCCCAGGTGTGTGTTTTATTTGTCATCATTTCTTGCCTTGTATTTTAAACCACACATGTCCAAAATTCTTAGAACAGTCAGTGTTTCCCCTAAATTTTTTGTAGCAGCTGTGCTCTGAGTTGATAACCCAGCAACACTAGGGGGGTCCGGGGGCATGCCCGCCTGGGAGAACATTTTGAAAAATGACCCTTTAAATCTCACCTAGTGGTGAGATTTAAAGGGTCATTTAAAAAAAAAAAAATTCATTTTCAGAATTTCGGAATCAGAATCTAAGACATTAGACAAAATAGTGTAGAAGCTGACATTGCTGCTTGAAAATATGTGAACCTCTTGAGCATTAGAGAACTTTCTTAACACTATTTTCAGAAGTCAGTGGGCCACATGACATGGAAGCTATTGAGAAAAAAATCATAATTTCTCCATATTAATATTCATATAAAATAGAGGAAGCACTAAAATACAATAACAATAGGTGCGTCTCATTCGTCCAGTTTACTAATACAATCTGCTGCTGGAGTCACTGGGTCACATGACATGGAAGATATTGAAAACATGTAATTATTTTGTATTAATATATTTATGCTAAGTAATTTAATGACGGTCCCTAAATCAGTCTCAGTGATTCAGCGCGGCTCTGGGAGGTGAGCTAACCGTCCTCCTGCTGCTCACACTGGGTGAACCTCAGTAAAGTCACAGCTTGACCCGAGTGAAGATCCACCGAATATCCAACCTGAAACTAACTTCAGTGAGTTCAATGAGTCGCCTGTTGCAGCCTTTGAATAGGATGACGAGGATTTCAGTCCCTCAACTTAAACGCTGACTTGTAGAAATTATACAAATAGCAGTAATGACAATAATAATCGATTTCAGGATAATTTACAGTGTAGTGCTTTCACTGTGTATAGCTACACCGGTCCAGTTAAATAATGGCCACGATTCATACAGATGTCTTTCAGGGTTTATTCTCTCCGTCTCTCTGTCTCCGCAGACACCCAAACACCGTGAAAACTACAACACAATAAAACCATAAAGGTTTCACAAATCACATACAAATCATACAGTTCATAAGCCAGTGTCCATTCAACATATAAGGGAAATTACCGTGTGCGCCTCTTGGACCACATGTAGAACAACTCAACTCTGTAGTGGCTTCTTTATCATCGTCAGCCACACTTTCTACCCAGAATGCCACTAAAGTGACCTCACCACATGACCTCACATTTCCCAAAATGCTCTGCAATATATATTGTGATACTTGTGTTCAAGTATATCTATTAGACACGGCTTAAATGATCTTGTACATATAACAGAAACATACACAACAAACACATAAATCAAACTGTCTCTGAGACAGTTACACTCCCACCAAAATTACCTTTGATTAGCACAAATGGAGATGTGAAATCCACTTAAACTCTTCATTAAATAATTAATGGTAATTTTTGAGCATTGCTCTGTTGTGTCTTTTAACACTTTGACATTTGAAAATGAATCGTGGGTTTCCACAACAAATAAATTCAACATCACAGATAAACAACAGAATTTACCTCTCAGCACATACAGAATACCAAATTAAGAATCAACTTCAGTATAATGACCACTTTTAGCTTAAAGGCGACATTTAATCAATGACTAATCTTCTTCTCCTTTTTTGCTCTTCACCAGAACCACTAACTTCTGAATTGGTCTTTGAACGATGGATGGTTGGTTGAGGCGTTCACCCCCTTTTCCTAACTTTCGTTCTCCAACTTTCACTGCCACTTTTCGTACCAGTCCATCGTCATCCTCACGTGCTTCAACAACCTTAGCAAGTTTCCATTCATTGCGAGGGACGTCCTCCTCTTTGATGATCACAATATCGCCCACATTCACGTTACGCCTTGGCGCATGCCACCACTGTCGTAGAGCAATGTTTGAAAGGTATTCCTTCCTCCATCTGTGCCAAAATTGCTCGGACAGATATTGAACCCTTCTCCACCGTTTTTTAGCGTACAGGTCTTCCTTGATGAACTTTCCTGGTGGGGGGAGTGGAACAGAAGATTTCATTGTAATCAAGTGATTGGGCGTGAGTGGCTCCAAACTTGTGGGATCGCTGATGTTATCGACAGTGAGAGGGCGGTTGTTTACAATGGACATAGCTTCATAAAGGAACGTCCTCAAGGAAGTATCGTCCAACCTTCCAACACTGTTGGCAAGGACTGTGCTCAGTACGCTTCTCACTGTCCTGATCTGGCGCTCCCAGACGCCTCCAGTGTGACTTGAGTGCGGTGTATTCATCTGAAAGTCACACTGATTATCTGCCAGGTATGTAGCCACTCTATCCTTATTGAGTTCTTTCAGAGCCTTTGCCATTTCATTTTTTGCTCCAGCGAAATTAGTGCCTTGGTCCGATCTAATGTGTCTTACAGTTCCACGGATAGCAACAAAGCATCGTAAGGCATTGATGAACGCATCGGTCGTCATATCCTCCAACATCTCTATGTGCACTGCCCTGGAACAAAGACATGTGAAGAGGAGGCCGTACCGTTTTTGTTCCTTACGGCCTTGCTTGGTGTGAAAAGGACCGAAGCAGTCCATGCCACAGTAGGTGAACGGTGGTGTGGGATCAACACGGTCACTCGGTAAGTCCGCCATCCGTTGTTCCTCTGGCGGTGCACGCACCTTCCTGCACCGTACACACTGCCTGATGTATTGGGCTACAGCTTTGCTTCCACCAACTATCCAGTAACCATTGGCTCTTAGTTCATTGAGAGTTTGTCCTCTACCTTGATGTTGTATTTTATCATGATGATGTGTAATGATGAGGTTTGTGACAGCGCCATCTTTAGGAAGGATTACTGGGTGCCTCAACTCAAGAGGCACAGATGCCTTTCTCAGTCTTCCTCCCACTCTCATTATACCATCTTGGAGGAACGGGTCAAGCTGATAGAGTTGGTGGTTGCAAGGCAGCTTTCCTGCTTTCTGGCTGAGCATGTTCCGCTCCTCTTGGAAGGCATCTTGTTGTGCAAGCATAATAAGAGTCAGTGTGGCTTGCCTTCTCTCTTCCACATTTAAAGGTTCTGTGGTCTTGATTCTCTTAGCCAACCGCTGGATACGAGCAATGACATTTACCGCTGTGGTCCATCTTGAGAACCTTGACAGGTGTTCTTGGATGTCAAACTGCCTTACAGCTTCAGTTTTCAGCACCTGTGTAATCCTCACCTCTGGATCTCCCACCAGCAGCTCTGATGTGGCCTGGTTTATGGCTATTTCTCTCTCCCATAAAAACTTAGGACCCGAGAGCCAATTTGAGTTGATGAGTTCGGCCACCTTGAGGCCTCTCGAGGCGTGGTCTGCGGGATTCTCTCTAGTGTCAACGTAGTGCCACTGTCTTATGTCAGTGGTTTCTCGAATTCTCTGGACACGGTTCGCAACAAAGACATGAAACCTTCGTGCTTCATTGTTGATGTAGCCGAGAACCACTTGAGAATCTGTCCAGTAATATTCCTCATCGATTTTGAGCTCCAGCTCCTCCCTTAACATGTTGCTCACTGCTGCTGAGGTTACTGCAGCAGTTAGCTCCAACCTCGGTATGGTGACTATTTTGGTTGGTGCGACTCTCGCTTTGCCCATGACCAAGGAGCAGTGCACTCGCTCTTTGCTCAACAACCTGATGTAAGAGCACTGACCATATCCTTGACTGCTCGCATCAGAAAAATGATGCAGTTCAACTCTCTGGACCTCACCAAAGCCATCAGGTATGAAGCATCTTAGTATCTTGATCTTCTCAAGGTTTTCCAAATCCTTCATCCAAGTCTCCCACCTTAGCTTCAGATCCATAGGTAGGGGTTCGTCCCACCCCGTACCTCTCTGACACATCTCCTGCAGCACTCTTTTTCCTTCAAGGATGAATGGAGCCAGAAACCCTAAAGGGTCGTATAAAGAGGCCACAATTGAGAGAATCCCTCTTCGTGTCGCTGGTTTCTCATCGAGTGTCACCTTAAAGGAGAAACTGTCGCTTTCAATGTTCCATCTTATACCTAGCACTCTTTGCACTGGTAAGTCATCATGATTGAGATCAACATTTTTCACCTCCACTGCGCGTTCTGCAATGTCAATGGAATCTAAAACCTCTCGGTTATTGGAAAGGAATTTGTGAAGGTGCAACTTTCCTTTAGTGCACACAGCTTGGGCTTCCTTAACTAACTGAATTGCCTCACCAGCCGATTTTACACTTATGAGGCCATCATCGACGTAGAAATGCTTCCTGATGAAGCTAGCTGCAGAGGGGCACTCTTTCTCATTTTGACTAGCAAGGTGTTTCATGCCATAATTGGCGCAGCCAGGGGAAGATGAAGCTCCGAACAGGTGCACCTTCATACGGTATTCTGTGGGTTCTGAGTTTGTGTCCCCGTTTTCCCACCAGAGAAACCGCAAATAGTCTCTATCTTCTTCGCTGACATGAAACCTGTGGAACATTTTTTCCACATCGCACATGACTGCAACAGAATGTTTACGGAAACGGCACAGTACAGCTGTGAGACCATTTGTAAGATCGGGTCCTGTTAGCAGATGATCATTTAATGAGGTGCCTTCGTACTTTGCGGAGCAGTCGAAAACCACCCGAATCTTGTCTGGTTTCCTGGGGTGGTAAACCCCTTGATGTGGGATATACCAGATTTTCCCAGGCTCTGGTTGGGTGTCTACCTTTTCTGCATCCTCGTCCTTGAAAACACCTTCCATAAACCTCACATAGTCGTTTTTGAACTTGGGATCTCTGTCCAGCTTCCTTTTGAGGTGCTTCAGCCGAGTCAAAGCCAGCTTCTTATTGTCTGGGAGGTGAGGACGTACCTTGAAGGGAAGAGGCATCTCAAGGTGACCATGCCTATTTTGCTGGATTCCTCCCTTTAAAATCTGTAGGAAGCAAATATCCTCTTGAGATATGCTCTTGTCGCCTGATTTGGTGTCTGCAAAATCAAACTCAAGGGCCTTAATGACAGAAGATGGTGTTATAGGTGGTAGCTCTCTGACAGATACCCGATGACAAAGACCAGTCACCTCCTTAGCATTCACACGCTGCGGTGCACTTCCCACAATGCTCCAACCAAGGTCAGTTTTAATGGCGTAGGGCTCATAATCACCCCCAGTGATGACTTTTCTTGGAATCAGCGCTCTGGAGCAGTCATAGCCAATCAATAGTCCAACACCACAGTCCATTAATGGGGGTATTTCTTGGGCTATGTTGACAAGGTGTTTCCATTTGTTGGCTGTTTGACAAGTGGGGATATGTGTGCGGTCAAGAGGAATGAAGTCTCTCGTGTAGGCTAGAGGTAAGTTGATGGAAATGTTTGAGGAGAGACCTCTGACTTTGAGATCACATACTCTTTGACTCTTCACAATTGAATCTTTCCCCATCATGGTGGAGAGCTTCAGTTTTACCGGCTCCATTGCTGCCTGTAGCCTTTCACACACCTCTTGATCAACAAATGTGTGACTGCTTTGTGTGTCTAGTAGGGCGTATGCTAGGGTTTCATTATCAGGAGCGTTAGGTGCTGAAATCCACACTGGCACAATCATTGACGTGCTCCCACCTTCTCCTCCATTCACACAGCATGATAATGAGGATGTACTTTCTTCAACTGCACTTTGCTTTGATTCTGCTGTGAAACGATCTTCATGCAATGGAGTTGGGTGACTCTTTCTGCATATTCCACACATGGCTCTGTTTCTACAGTCTTTAGAATTGTGACCTTTTCTCAGGCATGCAAAACACAGTTTATTTTCATGTATGCATTTTTTCTTTTCTTCTGCAGACATTTCAGTTAGCTTCTTGCATCTATGTATGGAGTGATTTTCTCCACAACAAATACACTTGCTTGTGTTTGAGTTTTGTTGTGTGCTCCATTCCTTTGATTTTACAGTATCTTTCAACTGGATTTCATCAAGTTTTGGTTTGGATGTGGAGCTCGATGAAACTGGGGCCTTCACATTTGTGGCAAACGTATTCGCCTTTGAGCGCTTCATCTCTCTTGCTGTTGTTTCTGCAGGGTGCTTTAAAGCATACAAGGATGACACTGGATTACATGCAATACGTGCCTCTTTAGCAACGAATGAAGCAAACTCATGAAAGCTTGGATAGTCACGGCCTTGATCCAGCTGCTCTGTGACGATTCGGTTCCACCTGGATGTCACCCATTCAGGAAGCTTGACCAGCATTTTCTGGTTCTCCTCACAGTCGTTTAGAACCTGTAGACCCTTAATATGAGACATGGCATTACTACATGTTTGGAGAAAATCACCAAATTCTCTCAGCTTGACATACTCTCTTCCACGGATCCTTGACCACATATTTAGCTTTTCTCTAAAAGCCCGTTGCACTACAAAGGGATGGCCATATCTGGCGTTCAACCTACTCCATGCTTGTTGATAGGCTTCTTCATCTTTTCTGTAAAAGCTGCCCTCAAGAAAGGATTTGGCTTCCCCTGCTATGTACTTTTGCAGGTAGAACAGCCTATCTGCAGGGTTAGAGCATCGTCTTTCTATAAGAGCCTTAAAGCTTGTGCTCCACTCTGTAAACTTCAGAGGATCACCTGAGAATACGGCAGGTTCTGGGGTTGGAAGGCGAGTGAGAGCTAATGACTCTTGTAATGCCTGGACTAAAGATGTCTCATCTTTTACAGCTTGCTGTTCTTGGCCTGGGATGGAGTGAGTGAGTGGGCTTGTATCATTGACTTTGCTGTGTACAGGACTGCATGATCCATCCTTTCCTTTTCTCTCTTCTTCAATGTAAACATTTAGTTTTGCCTGAATAACATCAATGTCTCTCTTATTTTCAAGTTTTTTCAACTGCTGACGTTGAGCTTCAATAGCAGCTTCCATATCGATTTCAGCTCTCTTTGCAGCCAACTGAGCAGCTGTTTCTGCCCTCTTAGCCGCAATGCTAGGTGACTCCGAGAGGTGGTCAGACTGGTGGCAGCTGCGTGGAGTAACACTGGAGGCTGCAGATCCATATATGGACCTAGCATATTCATTATCAAGTAGCATGCGTAGCCTTGACCTTTCGGCCTCAACATCAAACTCACCTCCTCCCTCAGTGAGGCGTACTCTCATCAATTGCAGTAAGTCTGCTGTCACAGCTGAGCATGCATCAACTTTCCTCCGAATTTCTTGACTTGGTGCGGTCTGGAGTCGGATGCTATCATACAGCTCCTTTAATTCGGAGTCAAGCTTCTCAGCTCCATCCATCATGTTATACATGTCGCCTTCAGAGCACTCTTGCTTCAACCTTATACGAATACTTCTTACATTATTTTTCCATTTCTCATATGTTACTTTAAATTTCTTCTCATTTTGAATTAACTCTTGCTCTTTCAGTTCTTGCATTTTAGGTGTTAATCGTCTTTCACGTGTGGATTTTCTTATTTTTTCCTCCTCTAACTCTCCTGTATCTTGCCCTTGTGACATGACCGACTGATTATCACCATGTTGAGACATTTTGAATCTTTAAGAATTACCATATGAACCTTACAAGGTTATGATGGCGGGGATTAGCAGAGAGTAACCAAATTACACAGAATGACACCTTAACATTTGGTTATCACCTGAGATTACTTTTCCAATTTGATCAAATAATATTAAACACTCTTTCTGGCAAACAACAACGATAGCAGTTATTATCAAAGCATTCAATAGACCTTTTTTTTTTTTTTTTTAATTTATTTAATCAATCACACTCTTTTCTTTGAATGTTCAAAATCCCCTTAATGTCCTATTTCTTGTGATTAAACGATATCTGATGTTCTATCCATCGACATCCTGAGGCATGATAATTGCACAGTCTAACCCGAGGACTCACAATGTGGCCTGAAGCTGCTGCTGGATGTGTAGCAACGATGCCGCCGCTCGCCGTTCGTCAGTGGCCTGTAGCTTGTAGCCTGTAGCCGGATGGGAACCGCCGCCGTTCGTCAGTGGCCTGTAGCTTGTAGCCTGTAGCCGGATGGGAACCGCCGCCGTTCGTCAGTGGCCTGTAGCTTGTAGCCTGTAGCTTGTAGCCTGTAGCCGGATGGGAACCGTCGCCGTTCGTCAGTGGCCTGTAGCTTGTAGCCTGATGCGAATCGCCGCCGCTCGTCAATGGCCTGTAGCTTATAGCCTGTAGCTTGTAGCCTGTAGCCTTCTGCAGGATGGGAACCGCCGCCGCTCGTCGGTGGCCTGTAGCTTGTAGCCGGGATGTGAGACGTTGCACTCTGAAGCCTCGTGATGGATTAGGACACGTTTTCACTATAGCTACACCGGTCCAGTTAAATAATGGCCACGATTCATACAGATGTCTTTCAGGGTTTATTCTCTCCGTCTCTCTGTCTCCGCAGACACCCAAACACCGTGAAAACTACAACACAATAAAACCATAAAGGTTTCACAAATCACATACAAATCATACAGTTCATAAGCCAGTGTCCATTCAACATATAAGGGAAATTACCGTGTGCGCCTCTTGGACCACATGTAGAACAACTCAACTCTGTAGTGGCTTCTTTATCATCGTCAGCCACACTTTCTACCCAGAATGCCACTAAAGTGACCTCACCACATGACCTCACATTTCCCAAAATGCTCTGCAATATATATTGTGATACTTGTGTTCAAGTATATCTATTAGACACGGCTTAAATGATCTTGTACATATAACAGAAACATACACAACAAACACATAAATCAAACTGTCTCTGAGACAGTTACACTGTGTGCAACTTAAATTCGCCATTTGCCCCCCGTGATATTAAACCTACAGAAATCATGTCATCATCAAAATCAAATGTAATTATGTTTACCAACACCTGACGGATGTGCATGATTCACGAGAGCCTTCATGTTCAGTGCTCTCCAACTCATTGCAAGCATTCAAGCATTGATCCCTGTGCAGAGACAAGTGATGGGAACAGCAGTTCTTTTTACTGCACTGAATCTCTAGAATCTGTTCATTAAAATGATTTGTTCAAAAGATTCGTTCACCGAATCGTTCAGTGCTCTCCAACTCCCTGAACTGATAAGCAGCCAAACGATCCGTCATTCAGTTCATTAATCAGCCCTGAGGTTCACGTTCACTTACTGAGGGACGGTGCGTTCACGGACTATAGTACACAATCGTTCGCGGGAGACGCAGCGCTGCTTTGAGTGGTATACATGCACTGAAATTATTATACGGTGAAAGTGTCCTCTGTGCACAGTAAAATCACTTAACATGATGCTACACGGATGTTAGCAACACAGCGCTAATTTTAGCAGTACGGTTACTGAACGTGAATCAACTCCTCTGCCCTGAGTGAGTAAGTGAGTGACACAGCGCCACTTTCAGCACAGTACGTGAACGAGAATCACGTCCTCAGCGACGCGAATCATGAGTGAGTGACAGCGCGAATGTGATTCACGTCCTGGCAGCCCTCGTTCGCGAACGACCTTTTTTTTTTTTTCTTTTCCAAAAACTTTATTGAAAGTTGCCAGCACATACAAATGCATACCAACAATATAACTATGCTGGTGTAATCATGAGAACACAGAAATAGAACAAAATGTTTACTTTCAAAGGTAAACAACGGGACATGAAAGGTGACGAAAAAGAGAGCGAGAGAGAGAGAATAACAAAAAGAGTGCGAGAGTATGACAATCAGATTACGTAAACACTTTATAGGTACAGCATACATTAAGAGTTTTGATGGCTTTTTTGTTCTTTGAGGGGGAAATTGTTGAGATATATTGTTCCATTTCTTTTAAAAACAAAGAGAAATTTGTTTTTTTGTTTGTGAATTTACACTTGTGAATGTGAAACTTAGCGAGCAGTAGAATTAGATTAACAAGAAAGAAAACATTCTCATCTTTGCTACTGTGATCACAAGCACCAAACAAAACATTTTTATAGTATAAGACAAAGTCTGGGAAAATACAAGCAACTATAAATTTATTAATTTCATTCCACAGTTCACGAGTAAATTCACAGTACCAAAATAAATGAGAGCATGTTTCAGGAAGAGATTCGCAGAAGGAGCATTTTACATCAATGTCATTCTTCAATTTTTGTAAGAAGTGTTTGACTGGATAGAATCTGTGGATCAGCTTAAATGAGACTTCCTTTACCTTATTAGTAAGAAGAAACTTCTGTGGCAATGACCAGACTTTTTTCCAATGTTGCTGTAGGGACAGAAACCAAATCCCCCTGAAACAAGGCTCTCACTTTCGAATTCATACCTCTATTGAGAGAAAAGCAGAGTTTACCTAATGAAGTTTCTAATGGATCAGAAGGTGACAATGGCAGGGGTGGAGAGTGGTCAGCATTCTTAAATAATATACATAAACCAGATGGTATTGCATCAAAAACTATAGAAAATTCTTTTGGAGTTACAGGTATATTATATTGGGCGAGAAATTCAGAGTAATTGTACAGAAGTCCCCTACTATCAAATAACTGACTCACCAAAAGGATACCATTGCTACCAGATAGCAAATACTATCTGCTTCACTCAGCTGATTAATATCAGGAATAGAGTCAAAAAAGTCAGAGCTAGATTGATGGCAGTACTTGGAGGTATAAAGATTACTGTAAAATTCAGCACAATAATTAGCTATTCTCTTTTGATCTTCAGTAACTAACCCATCCAATTTCAATTGTTGTATAGCATTGTTTTTAGCCTGTTGTTTTTCTAATCTGAAAAAGTAGGCAGAGTTCTGTTCTATGGAGGACCAAACCTGACATAAGTATAAATAAATAAATAAATAAATGCATAAATGCATAAATGCATAAATAAATACATAAATAAATGCTGAAATAAATGTATATATAAATAAATAAATAAATAAATAAATGAATAAATAAATAAATGAATAAATAAATAAATGCTGAAATAAATGTATAAATAAATAAATAAAAGAATAAATGCTTTTTATTTATTTATACATTTCTGTTCACTTACATTTATTTATTTCTGTATTTCTGTTCACCTACATTTATTTATTTCTGTATTTCTGTGTCCATATGTAAATGAGGAGGTAGGAGGTCCTAACTTCAGTCAAGAGCATGATTGATTACAGGAGTGTGCCCGATGAGGGTCTACTACTTCTGCCTTTCTAGCAGCGCTGATTCCTGTACACTGTACAGGAATGTTGCTGGCTACCAGCAAGCCCGCTCAGCTAACTGTTAGCTGCAGTTGTTGACATTTGTTCATGTAGCTGTGGTTTAGTTATGAATTTGACTGGCGTTCATTTTAACTTGCGAGGGTCCCAGGTGTGCTGGTGGTGTGGTTTGAGAATCCCGTCTGGAGAGAGAGGGGTCCTCAGCCATGTCCGCTAACCAAGAAAAACATTCTGCTCATCGCTCCAAGTCATGTATATGTGTATCTAGACGAGCGCTACAGAGCACAAATCGTCCAAAAGTGCATGTTGTCGGTCTCATATCTTTGTCGTGAATGTCTGTACTCTCAAATAACTCATGTGTGGAACAGGCTGAGGCATTTGTTCACGCCGAGCGGCTCGAGAGCGGAGTGGAGACCCCTTTTAGCTCTTATGTTAGCTGTTAGCTGCTCGCTGTAGCGCAGCGTCCAGGTTACCTTGTGACACCGGTTACCATCAGGGGTCTGTTTCACAAAGCAGGTTCAACAAACTCTGAGTCTAACCCTGAACTCTGAGTTGATCTACTCTGAGATAGGAAACTCTGAGTTTTCGGTTCCAGAACAGCTGATTTGAGTTAGTTTGATCAACTCGGAGTAGTTTAACCTGGAGTTAAGCGTGTGCACCACAAACATAAAAAGACAGCATCAATGGAGCCCTGATTCGAAGAGTCACCATGGCAACGGGGAAGAGGAGGGCTACGTTTTTCACCCCACTGGAAATGTAAATATTAATGCGCTCATACGGTGAGTTTGAGCACGTTTTTAGAAGGAAGTGTAACACTGCTGCAGCAGCAAAAGAGAGGGAGACGGCATGGGAGAACATTGGTGCTCGGGTCAGTAAGTTTAAATGTAGTCCTTTGCAATCACAATAATATTACAGGGGGAAACTGCTTGAGTGGTAGCCTATTAATTTATTTAATTTAGGTGCAATCCCGCGGGGGAGAAGCGCACTTGGCTGCAGCTTAAGATGAAACATAAAAACATTCGACCTCGGCATAATCTAATGGGGGTACCTCATTTTGATCATGCTTTACATTGTAAAGTAAATATTAAGTGCCTGTTTGACTGTACAGTTGTTTATCCCCAACATAATGCTGTTTTCACACACATAAATGTCTTCTCATCTATATCATGTTCTGTTAAATAATTAAGCCTATTTAAACTAACACAGACTTCTACTCAGCCAACAGAAAGAAAGCAGATGCCCGTAAAACGGGTGGTGGCCCAGCACCGCCACCTCTAACGGAGGCAGAGGAGCTGAAAATGATAAAGATGGGTAGTAGCCGTTTCAGGGCGAGGCACACTTTTCTGACCGCTCTGCATACAGTTGCCTTGCTCAAGTGCTCTGCATCTCCGACGTTGTATAAAAAACTCCCATTTGCAAAAAAACGTGGCGCAACACACAATATCTGCTGGGATGTGAGAGCATGACTTCGGTTGGTAATGTTGGAAATGTAAGGACGGATTAGGTTGTGTATGTAAATGATGGACTGTGACGTGAAACGGTACCTCTCAAAAAGATAATTGTCTGGAAATGCAAGAACATCTATGCGCGTCTGATAATCATCTCCCGACGAATATTTAATTCTCTGTGCAGTAATGCTGCACCTTCATCCACGGGATCATTATCAAAAGGACATGCCATGGTAGTGAAAATAGTCGCCACCTAATATAACTTTTAATGTAGGCCTACTGACTGATTTTTGCAATGATCAATGAGAACTATACTACGCCAAGACTCGCCTGCTGACTGAATGAATGAGGAAATCAAATACCGTGTGTGGCTGAAAGAGGGCGGAGACAGAGAGAAACTCGAGGTTTGTTGAGAAAAACCTGGTCCCGACCAGGTTAGTTTCAGAGAGTATGTTACCATGGTAACTGACCGAGAGCTTAAGTTACCTCTCTCTGTGAAACAGGCTAGAGTTACCCCTCTTTCTCTGGTTTGAGTTACCTCCCTTTGTGAAACGGAAAACTCAGAGTTTCCCTCATTTCAGGGTTAACAGACTCAGAGTTTTCACTAAACCTGCTTTGTGAAACGGACCCCAGGTATTTTTCATTCCGCACTGTTCAAATGGTCGCTTAAAGCCATCGTTCCGAGCCGCATACATCGTTATTAAGCTGAAGCTAAGTCAGTGTGAAAACTGTACACTGTCATACAGCCTGCTGGTCAAACAGTCTGCAGAGTACGTTGACATCCAGCCCGAGCTCAGCGTCAGGTCAATCAGCTGTGGCAAATCGTGAGACGTCCAGATCAACCTGTGATACAAACACCAGTAGCGACAATGGTTCATAGGAAAGCCCAGACATGTATCTCACTCTCGGTGGTAACATGTGTCAACAGTTAACCTGGACGCTACGCTCTTAGCGCTACAGCGAGCAGCTAAAAGCTAACTGCTAACAGCGGTGTCCACGCTGCTCTCGAGCCGCTCGGCGTGAACAAATGCTTAATACTGTTCCACACATGAGTTGTTTAAGAGTACAGAGATTCACGACAAAGATATGAGACCGACAACATGCACTTTTGGACGATTTGTGCTCTGTAGCGCTCGTCTAGCAGTGGTTTGCAAGTCGCAGCCCCGGCTTCTCCGTGTGGATAGAAGTGTTCGAGCCACGTCAAAACGAATACACGTATACATGACTTGGAGCGATGAGCAGAATGTTTTTCCTGGTTAGCGGACATGGCTCTCCAGACAGGATTCTCAAACCACACCACCAGCACATCTGGGACCCTCGCAAGTTAAAATGAACGCCAGTTAACCTGTCACACTGGTCGAGGCCATTAAGCTAACTGGAGCTGTTTACAACGTTACAGAGAGGGAGGCTTGAGATCAGGAATCGTTTGCTTTTGTCTGGCTCTCCGATTTGACCAATCATGCTCTTGACTGATGTTAGGACCTCCTACCTCCTCATTTACATATGGACACAGAAATACAGAAATAAATATATGTAGGTGAACAGAAATACAGAAATACAGAAATAAATAAATGTAGGTGAACAGAAATACAGAAATAAATAAATGTAGGTGAACAGAAATGTATAAATAAATAAAAAGCTTTTATTCTTTTATTTAAACTTTTATTTATTTATTTATACATTTATTTCAGCATTTATTTATTTGTTCATTTATTTATGCATTTATTTATTTATACATTTATTTATTTATTTCAGCATTTATTTATTTATACATTTATTTATTTCAGCATTTATTTATGTATTTATTTATTTATGTATTTATTTATGCATTTATGCATTTATTTATTTATGTATTTATGTATTTATTTATACTTGTGTCAGGTTTGGTCCTCCATACTGTTCACCTTCTTCAAGCCATCTTCTACGCGATCTAACAAACGCTCCTTCAGCTTTTCGCTTGTAAATCTCATCCAACCTATGCTGTTGCTTAGTAAGCTCAATCTTTTCTGACTCACTGAGAGCCTCTAGTGGTTTGGATGATAAAGAAGTAATCTTAAGTGTCATTTTCTTCTGCTCTTCTTATTTTTGCCAAGTCACCACTGTATTTTCTCAGATACTTAGCAATCTCATATTTCATTAATTCCCAATTATTGCTATATACTTTTTCAGTCAGAGCTTTATTCCAATACTGTCTGATCAATCTTTCAATTTCAGTAGTTACATCTTTATATTTAAGAATGGTGCTATTAAGTTTCCAGTATGAGGATTTAGCAGAGGAGGGAGAAGACAAAAAAGGAATATTTATACTGATAGTTTTATGATCAGATAACGGCGAAGGTAGAATGTCTGTTAAGACATTTTTCAAATCTTTAGAGACCAGCCAATATTCAATACGTGACAAGCTAGACATTGACTTGTTGTGCCATGTATAGAATTTCTGTGATACATGTGTATCTCTCCAAACATCAGTTAAAATAAATCTATCAATAAACCTCTTCAAATGAGAACTGGAGGAGTCGGCTTTCCTCGGTGGCCACCTGTCCATTTGATTATCCAGTGTAATATTGAAATCTCCACCAAGTAGTATTGAAGAATTTGGAAATTTTGAGAGCCAGTGGAGCAGTTTTTTTTTCTAATGTATCAATATAAGTGATATTTTCTGCTTGTGAATTGAATCCATACACATTAACTAAAATGTTATTTGAATTTGCAATCTCTAGAACAATATAAAATGACCATCTTTGTCACAGTCTGAAAGTAAAACTTTCCCATTAAAAAGATTTCTCAAAATGCAAACACCGGCTGAACGTTCTGACCCATGGGACATCCATAAATCCCCCCCCCCCCCCCCCCCCCCCCCCACTGAGACCTCCAAAAATTAAGATCTTGTTCAGTTGAGTGGCTCACCAGTCATATTTCTATGGTGGGAAAATTTCAGCTCCATTTACAAAAGCACGGCCACCAACGAAGAAAGCCAGCTTGTTTTCTTTACGTGCCTTTTCCACAGCAGGTTCCTCTTGTGTCTGTCCTCTGCCAGCTTCAGGTTGTTGCTCTTCAGGAAGGATGATTTTTTCGCTGCACGCCAGATGGCATCTCGATAAATTCGGGAGGTGAACTGCATTATGATGCCTCTGGGTTGGTTGTTGGTCGGCTTCCTGGGCCCAAGGCGATGTACCGTATCAACGACGTCTGGTAGTTTATCTTTGGCCTCTGGAAGAAGAGCCTGGCACACCTGGATGACTTCTTTGCGCACGTCCTGCTTTTCCTTCTCCTCCAAGCCGTAGAGTTTCAGGTTCCAGCGGCGGGTGTAGCTCTCCAGATGAGCTAAGCGTTTCTCTCGTGTGTCACGGCTCGCTTCGTGTTCTTTAATCTTAGACTCGATGCGATCAACTCTGTGCTTCATGGTCTTTATATCAGCACAGATAAACTCTAATGCTTCCGTGAGACCTGTAATCTGTGTAGCGTTTTCTTTGACCGCTTCTTTGACTTCTGCAATCACACTTGAGTTGTTACTAACCATCTTTTCCAGGGCGTCCGCTCTGTTGTTTATCAGCTGTGAGAGAGAGGAAAACTGGGAGAAGATGGTAGCTATCTCCGTGTCTTCAACTCTTCTCTGCGTAACTGCGGGAGGCTTAGTCGGTGTAATGGGAAGAGGTGGAAACTCTTCTTCCATAAATGATACCTGTACTTGGCCGTTATCCGCGTCGCATGCTGTCAATGAGTGTATTCTTGGCTCCAGCTAGCCCGTCAGTAGCGGGGGGCGTGGGCGTAGCAGGTTTGCTAACAGAGTTAGTGGGACTCGCTAGCATCTTTAAAACATCGCTTTTTCTTCTGTCGGAGCTTTACATTTTGGGTTTCGACATTTTCCAGAAGTAGCCGGGTAAAGATACTGTCGTTATCAGTTAAGGTAATTCGTCTGTTCGCACCCTACACTTAAAAAAAAAACAGTTAAGTTTGCAAAGCTCATCCAAATGCGTGTGATCAGAGCGCCATCTTGTCGCGCTCTGTTCGTGAACGACCTGTTGAGGACGTGAATCACGTTCGCGCTGTCACCGAAGCTGCTGTCATCCGACTCGGCTCTCAGCCACCGGAGCTGCAGAGGGAGGAGGGAGGGGCGGGACAACCGCAAGTGATGGTGATTGGCTCTCTAAGGTAGAGTGAGAGTTTGTAGACCAATCAGAGGCAGAGTTCAGTTTACACACAAACCACACACGCACACAGCAGCCTCACACACAAACTAGCAGAGGTGAGCTGCAGCAATGAAGAGTCCGGAGGGAAAGTTAACGTTTTCAAAGTGGAAGTACAGACACTACTTTAATGTCCACGTCTGTTGTAAACAACTCTGATCTAATGAATCATCTCTCAGCAGCACACGCTTCTACAAAACTAACACTGGACAAAAACTCTGTTGCTGACGCTGTTGATGATGACAGCAGGCCAGGTGTGGCTAACGTGAGCTCCGCTAACAGCTTCACTAAAACTTGTGACACAGACTGAAGTGAATGCAATGATAGACAGGTATGTTGTTGAGAACTTGCTCCTGTTATCATCAGCTGACTCAGACTCCTTCAGAGCTTCACTGGTAAAATATCAGGGAGAACAGGAGCCGGTCCGCCATAAAGAAGACATGTTCTAAATACATATGTAGATGCTGAGTAGCTGAAGTGACTGCCGAGCTCAAAAGGGGGAAGAAATAAAAGTAACGCAATAATTACTTTTCCTGGTAACTAGTTACTTTTATAGTGGAGTAATTCCGTTACTTACTCAGTTACTTTTTGAGGGAAGTAACTAGTAACTATAACTACTTACTTTTTAAAAGTAACGTGCCCAACACTGTCCAACACACAACACGATTACCGGGAGCAACAACCACAGCTGACGTACCGGCATCAATGACTGACCGTGTGTGGGAGACTTGAAAACACAGTAAAATACCAAATAACAGACCAGGCGGCAATTTGGGACAGGCGTTTAATTCCTTCCTCTCAAAAATCCGGGATGAAAATGTCACAAACTTCTCCAGCTTCTCGGTGAATTCTCTGGCATCCTTCTGGGCAATAGTTGTCTTCTGCAAGTGAAGTTGTTGCGGCGGAGGAAACGATTCAGCCAACCAGCACTCGCTGCAAACTCCTCATCTCTGCTGTCACTCACGGTGGCGGACATTTGTTTCTCCATCGCCCTGATCATTTTGCGGGACACTCTCTCGTGGCGTGCCCGTTTGCTGATAACTCATCCCCGCATGTTTATCTCAGGCTCCTCGCTAGCCTTCTTCCTCCCTCCAGCAGGCAGCCTGGCCCTGTTGCTGTCCTCAGGGCCGCCTTAACCTAATGTTAGGCCCCGGGGCTGAGAGGTTTTGTAGGCCCTCCATCCCCTCGATTTATAGAGTCTCATTTTAAAAAAGCGTAATATCTAGGTAATCTACATCACAAAATGCAGTAGTTTCTTTCGAGACATACAACAGTGAATTTTCCCTCTTTGAGCCAGAAAACACCATAATATTGTTATTAACATATCACTGAGCCCACTTGAGCAGAAACACAATACACTTTATTTAAGAACCACACACAGCAACTCATGGTCATAATAAAACCAAAATGTGTGCAAATATGATTTCAAACAATATTATGAAAAACATCACCAACCATCACCTGTCTGCACAAACATTGATAATAACTAATAACAGCATAAGCGAAGAACAGCAACAGATCAAAGTTAGTGACCTGTTCTCCGGCCTCAGTGGGCCTGTGAACCAATCACATGCACCTGCACAGACACACTCCATTCAACCCCATGGATAGCAACATGGCCTAATGCCAGGTGCCAAAAATATGAAACTGAGCAACATTTACAGGAGGTTTGCAGTATAATCTAAAAACATAATTTAATTTGCGGAAACAGAAATATATTCTGTGCTCAATAAATGTATTTGCATGTTTGCTTTTATGCATTTTAAGGTGCAATAATAACCCCTGCACTCTCACAGACTCTTGCTGGCTGCGCTGCAGACTGCTCACTCTTGCTCTCAATCTCTCCTTCTGTGCGCTCAACTTCGCCTGCACACTGGCTCAAGTTAGCACTACGTTAACAACAGCTAATCCGAATTTAGCGTCTGATCTCCAAGTCGTTTGTCTTCCAGCTCCTGCGGCAGATGCTTTTTGAGCCGCGCGTGGCCTTCATTTACGCAGCGCACTCGAGCCGCTCCTTTTGCGGATGAACGCAGGCTGAAGGAGTAATCACACACGCCGAGGAGTCCGTGAAAGGAGAAATACGAGAACCGTGTGTAGGGTAAACTCTGGCCGAGTACGGGGTCGAGGTATGCGGTGTCCAGGTGGAAGGGCAGTCCGAGTCGGAGCGCATCCTTGTTGTGCGCTCCGGTGTGGAGAAGTCATGGAGAGCAAGCGTGGACATATGAAACAGGCTCCACTAACGCCTCTCTATTAATTAAAAAGGATAGAACATGTTTGCATGGGGTGTGATCCATCATGTTAGCATCTTTACTTTGACAGGACTCCATTTTCGCCCAATAAGCGCGCACTTTTGCATCAGTATTGTTTCCCCTGCGGCCCGGGTCACTGTTACATGGGTCATTTGACTCGTCTCCCCCTGACTGCTTTGCAGCCTGGTCCTTTCTCTGGGGCCCGTGTGCTTCCCCCTCCTCCTGCCCTCCACTGCTGCGGGCGGTCCCCTGCTCCTCTCCAGCTACATCCACCTGCGCGGCCTGCGCGGCCTGCGCCTCCTCCGCTCCCTCCGGTGTGTGAGATAGCGAGCTTCCCCTGGTGCTGCTGGGTCCATCTTCAGCAGCAGCTGGTTTAAAAAAGCATTGGGATGCTCTTCAGTAATTATTTTTCGCCCAACTCTTTCTTAGTTTTTTTCTTTTCTGGGCACCACTCTCAAACGTCCTCCCCGACATTTTCCACTAAATGTCAATCAATCATAGAGGGACACACCCCAAAACTAACTATAGACATTCTGATAGGTCAGCCCACGGGCCAGAGGCTATGGGGCCACGTGGGTAACTCCTAATTTGGATCAATCAGCAGCCACGTAAGGTGCGATTAGAGTGATTGACAGAAAACCTGACAAGTTACAAAACAATATGATCTTTTCAGCTCATTGTGAACCTGAACTTGGGAGGCCCCTGAACGAGTGAGGCCCCTGGGCTTCAGCCCAGGTAAGCCCGTGCATTAAAGCGGCCTTGGCTGTCCTCCTCGGACAGACGCTGAAGTTCAGTTTCTCTCACTCTCTTCTGGTCGACAGAGGAACGTCTAGCGGCTGCTTCTCCAGAGTTTTCCTCTGCATATTTTAAGACAGAAAGTTTGAATTTCAAGTCGTCCTTTTTATTTTGTTGCTGCACCGGAGCCATGGTGATCATTAGTGTGATACTGACTGACAGAAAGCAGCACAACACATGAAAAAGGCGAAGAAGAAAAACGTGCAGTGTCAGTGGTCACGTCTTCTTCCTTGATTTAAATAAATAAATAAATTAGACCCGACATTTATTTGGAACCGGCGGTTATTCACCAACATATACACCTGCACCCGGCGTTTAAAGGGACCCTGCGGTTAATTGAAACCCGGATATTATTTGGTCATTTACGGGACGCGTGTGCACGTTCATCGCAGAACATGATTTGTCTTTCAAGCTCTCCAACACCTGGTAAATGGATGTAAAAAATGCAATATTTGAAGATAAAATTGCTCTGACAAGACTGTCAATGGAGTAAAAACTCAACACAGGAAAGTGATTATAGCCAATGCCTCAGTTCTTATGCTGGAACTGAAAGATGTCCTGCCATGTCTTCCAGTATGATCTAAAGATATTGATCATTTTAAATACTTTTAATGATAAATGTTTAATAACTGTATTGATCCTAACCCTAACCCCTAACCCTAACCCTGACTGAGATCAGCAGCTTGTTATTAATCTGTGTTGACATGAACAGCTGTATGAATGTTGTGCTGACATGTGGATGATGTCTGTAGAAGGCTGATGATGATCCACAATAACACAATGACAAAGTCTCTCTACTCATTTTAGAGAAAAGCTCATTGATGAGGACACAGTAATGTTGAGCTACACATTTAAAACCTGAACACATCTGACTGGATTATAAAGTGATTTTTATCTCCATCATTTATTCTTTATTCAGATTGAGTGACTGCAGTTTGTCAGAGATCAGCTGTGCTTCTCTGGCCTCAGCTCTGAAGTCCAACCCCTCCCATCTGAGAGAGCTGGACCTGAGTTACAACAACCTGCAGGATTCAGGAGTGAAGCTGCTTTGTGATTTTCTACAGAGTCCAAACTGTAGACTGGAGACTCTGAGGTCAGTTCACTGACTCTGTTACTGTTGTATTCATATTTGAGTTTACATTCATACATTACTTACATCCATGAAGGTATAAATCTCCTTTGGTTCATATTTTCATGTTTTTTAATCTAAATTCAGTCTTCAGACTTCTGTTTCTCAAAATAACTGTAGAAAATGTTCAGTTAGTTGTTAAAGTAAATTAATGTTTATGATTTAATCTGTTAACAGAAGATCCTCTGAACTAACATTTGATTTACACACATTGGATTATAAAGTGATTTTTATCTCCATCATTTATTCTTTATTCAGATTGAGGAGCTGCAGTTTGTCAGAGATCAGCTGTGCTTCTCTGGCCTCAGCTCTGAAGTCCAACCCCTCCCACCTGAAACATCTGGACCTGGATGACAACAAGCTGCAGGATTCAGGAGTGAAGCTGCTTTGTGATTTTCTACAGAGTCCAAACTGTAGACTGGAGAGACTGAGGTCAGTTCACTGACTCTGTTACTGTAGATCTGATTTGTTAAATTAACACTTGAGTTTACGTTCATACATTACTTATTTACATATACATATATACTTATATATAAAAAAATTTTTTTTGATTGATTGGTTATTTAAGTGTCAAACACCATGGTTGGTGCTCAGCCCTCATGGGCTTATTAGACGCTAATCATATTCATCAAGTATTAATTTCACAGTTACATCCACGACAGCCACGTGACATAATACAGAACACATCATAACATAACTAAACCATAAAAGATATGGATACAAATAGAAATGGATTGTCATATAGGATACAAAATACTTTGCCGCAGATACCAGGCCTTTTCTATACATTCTGCCAAAGCAAAAGCATCATTTTCAAACAACCAGCACAGAATCTCCCCTTCATATTTCCAAAATATATCAGGATTTTTAAACTGGATTGATTCAAATAGAGAGTTCCTTAAATCACAATATAAAGGACAATAAAAAACAAAGTGAAATTCATCTTCCACAACCTGGAGATCACAAAGTTCACACAAACGTAAATGTTCAGGTGTACCTTTAAATCGACCCACTTCTACTGCCAGAGGTAAGGTACTGGTTCTTAATTGAGCACAGACGGACCTCTGCCTTCTCTTTAAATTCAACAAAATATAATGTTCTGTAACACAGTCATTCTTAAACTGAACATAATTTCTAAGCTTTGGCTTCTTCCATATATCCTGTTTCCATTGATCTTCATATTTCCTAAATAATCTTTGTCTGATGACATTTATATTACATTGCAAATTAATTTGAAACATTATATGGAAGTCAGAGGCAGAAAATATTATTGAAACCTCTCTAGACCAGGGGTGATGCTTTACTCTGTCCCAATTAAACATTTCCCTAGTTAGCCTTTCCTCTGGCAGACTGACAAGACGGTCCCACAATCGCACCATTTCACATCTTTGTTTTACAATACATGGATCCCATCCTGCGTCCCCTTCAACAGCTACTTTTGCTGCATATTTATGCACACCAAGAAAACACCTCAAACCACGATTCTGAACAGAATTACAATCAAAAACCTCTTCAAAGCCCCAAACCCCTGCAGTATAAGTAAAATTCACACCGCTTTACATCGCCGTCAGACCACGCTTTCTTTTGGCACTACATTTTCTCAACCGCAGAACCTCCGTATCCCTACGCATAAGCGCTAATGTGGAAGGATACGGAGAGTTAAGTTTCGTTTTTAACGAAAGTAAACCTCTCGTCCAGCAGCTGGGCCTCGCGCTGTATTCCGCCGCTCGCAGATCAGCTGTTGCCCAGTTACGCTAGTGCGTAGGGATACGGAGGTTCTGCGGTTGAGAAAATGTAGTGCCAAAAGAAAGCGCGGTCTGACAGTGGTGTAAAGTGTGTGCATTTTACCTATACAACGTACACTTGAACTTATATAGATTTTTTTTACGTGAGCCTTGTTTTAGGTGGTTAATTTAGCTTTTTCTCTGGACCCGTTCACTGCAGTACAAAGCTGAGTGTCTGGGCTGGAGTAGCTCTCTACTTCTCCAAACTGAGGCTGCGCTGATCGGTGATTACGGTAGGAAACAGATCGACTACAGATATGTACTTTATATGACCCCACTTCAAAAAACCCGAACTATCCCTTTAACAGACCAGGCGGCAATTTGGGACAGACGTTTAATTCCTTCCTCTCAAAAATCCGGGATGAAAATGTCACAAACTTCTCCAGCTTCTCTGTGAATTCTCTGGCATCCTTCTGGGCAATAGTTGTCTTCTGCAAGTGAAGTTGTTGCGGCGGAGGAAACGATTCAGCCAACCAGCACTCGCTGCAAACTCCTCATCTCTGCTGTCACTCACGGTGGCGGACATTTGTTTCTCCATCGCCCTGATCATTTTGCGGGACACTCTCTCGTGTTGTGCCCGTTTGCTGATAACTCATCCCCGCATGTTTATCTCAGGCTCCTCGCTAGCCTTCTTCCTCCCTCCAGCAGGCAGCCTGGTCCTGCTGCTGTCCTCCTCAGACAGACTCTGAAGCTCAGTTTCTCTCACTCTCTTCTGGTCGACAGAGAAACGTCTAGCGGCTGCTTCTCCAGAGTTGTCCTCTGCATATTTTAAGACAGAAAGTTTGAATTTCAAGTCATACTTTTTATTTTGTTGCTGCACCGGAGCCATAGCGATCATCAGTGTGATACTGACTGACAGAAATCACGACACGTGAAAAAGGCGAAGAAGAAAAACGTGCAGTGTCAGTGGTCACGTCTTCTTCCTTGATTTAAAAATAAATAAATAAATTAGACCCGACATTTATTTGGAACCGGCGGTTATTCACCAACATATACACCTGTACCCGGCGTTTAAAGGGACCCTGCAGTTAATTGAAACCCGGATATTATTTGGTCATTTACGGGACGCGTGTGCACGTTCATCGCAGAACATGATTTGTCTTTCAAGCCCTCCCAACACCTGGTAAATGGATGTAAAAAATGCAATATTTGAAGATAAAATTGCTCTGACAAAACTGTCAATGGAGTAAAAACTCAACACAGGAAAGTGATTAAAGCCAATGCCTCAGTTCTTATGCTGGAACTGAAAGATGTCCTGCCATGTCTGCCAGTATGATCTAAAGATATTGATCATTTGTGTTGACATGAACAGCTGTATGAATGTTGTGCTGACATGTGGATGATGTCTGTAGAAGGCTGATGATGATCCACAATAACACAATGACAAAGTCTCTCTACTCATTTTAGAGAAAAGCTCATTGATGAGGACACAGTATTGTTGAGCTACACATTTAAAACCTGAACACATCTGACTGGATTATAAAGTGATTTTTATCTCCATCATTTATTCTTTATTCAGATTGGAGAGCTGCAGTTTGTCAGAGATCACCTGTGCTTCTCTGGCCTCAGCTCTGAAGTCCAACCCCTCCCATCTGAGAGAGCTGAACCTGAGTAACAACAAGCTGCAGGATTCAGGAGTGAAGCTGCTGTGTGATTTTCTACAGAGTCCAAACTGCAGACTGGAGACTCTGAGGTCAGTTCACTGACTCTGTTACTGTTGTAGATCTGATTTGTTAAATTAACAATGTGTCAACAAATTATTGTCAACATGAGTTTATTCACATTATCATGATACTGAGAATTGTTTGGAAGACATGCAAATCAGCTGCAATTCTAAAGAGCAATCAAACACTGGTTTATTATTAGGCTATTTATTGGAGGGCAAGTGCAAAGTAGAAATACAGGCTACACATCTAAACATGTGACAAAACCAAGAAATGTGACTGTTAGTAGGAACAGCATGTTTACAACAGCAAAGTCACAATTAACTCTGGAAGAAGTTTATTGTGACTTTGCTGTTGAGTTTACATTCATACATTACTTACATCCATAAAGTTATAAATCTCCTTTGGTTCATATTTTCATGTTTTTTTAATCTAAATTCAGTCTTCAGACTTCTGTTTCTGAAAATAACTGTAGAAAATGTTCAGTTAGTTGTTGAAGTAAATTAATGTTTATGATTTAATCTGTTACCAGAAGATCCTCTGAACTAACATTTGATTTACACACATTGGATTATAAAGTGATTTTTATCTCCATCATTTATTCTTTATTCAGATTGTGGAGCTGCAGTTTGTCAGAGATCAACTGTGCTTCTCTGGCCTCAGCTCTGAAGTCCAACCCCTCCCATCTGAGAGAGCTGGAGCTGTATAACAACGACCTGAAGGATTCAGACATGAAGCTGCTGTGTGATCTGAAGGAGAGTCCAGACTGCAGACTGGAGTCTCTGATGTGAGTAGAGGGTTGGAGTCAGTTCATGCTGGTTTCAGCAGTATTGTACTAAACACAGTATCAAAGTAAAGATCAAGTATTTCCTGCTTTCCTCAGTGAAGCTGTGAGAGGAGAACAGTCAGCCAATCAGACGAGCCAGAAGCTTGTTGTGATGGTGTGTTTGAGTTGATGTGAAGACGACTGTTGTTGTTGTGTTCATGTCTACAGGAAATAAAGCTGATCACAGCTGACATCAGGTCCGTTTCTGTCTTTTTGCGGGTCCTATGCAAGATGCTGTTTGGGGGCCTCTATTTTGTCAAACTAGGATGGATAGATTCCTAACCCTTTTAGGTGATCCACAAAGATGCAACAATCTATTACATTTTAAGAGGAAAACAGGCCAGAGTCGTGAAAACCTCTCAAATTAAAATAAACATCTTAAATTGACCCAACCAAGCAAGTTGAACTGATAGAACATGATAATACACAGTAAACAATGGGGATCCTCTATAGGTCAATACATGAAACTGATGCAGTGTTCCACAAAAATATTTCAGAATTGCTCCTGCAAAGACAAAACTCCTCAGGTTATCAAACAAAATAGATCCTAAGCAAATATTTATATGATATAATTGAGTTATGTTACACTAATGCAGAAATTCATTATCTGATTTTATATTAAACATTGTAATATTCAGCACAGTGTCATTTTAAAGCACCCAATTTCAAAGTTGTCACTTTTAAGCAGTTTTAAACACATTGTACTTGTTCGAGTTATAAATGAAGATAAATGACTGATGAGCACTTTGTGATACTGAAGGAATATTTGTGTGTATATTTCACAGGTGTTACAAAGTGGACTACTTGTGTCTAAATGATGATCTGGTCTTAACTTATATTCTGTGGGCAGAACTAACGGTCATATATAGTATAGTTTACTTTAAATTTACTTCAATATATGTGATTATGATTCTTTTAAATAAAACAAAGTAATACATCAAAAACATAATTAAACTGTAGAAATGTAGGCAAATTTGTTCAAATTATATTGTCACAATAAATATTCTAATAAATGTGGTAAAGAAAGACGCAACTAACTCAGTGGAGTTAACAATAATCCAGTCAGAGCAATAATCCACTGCCACAATAGTCCATAATAATCCACAGTAGGCCTGATATGTATATGTGTGTTTAGCACACTTCACATCAGAGACCTATGAACTGAGAACACAAAAACTGATAAATGAATCATAAAACTACTTCTGAAGTAATGTTACGTGGCAGATATTTACCAGCAGAGGTTTATGACGGAGCAGCAGCTCCACCGGACGAGGATCCAGCAGACATGACAGACTTCTGCCGAACAACACACCCTCCCTCACAAATGTGATGCCAACGAACTGGACCTGCTGTAATTGGCCCTTTCCTAAAGCAAACACTTAAGATAGCTAAACATTCAGCATTTAAGCTAGCCCCTCCACCCAACATCATGAAAATAAACCTTACCTTTATCCTGTGAGCGTTTTTCTTCATCTAGTTTCTTGTTTTTTCTGAATTAGATGAATACTTTCGTTTTGACGTCATGCCGTAAATGACCGGTACCGGCAGCTCAGCGCAACTCGCCTCTCCTCACTTAGTAATACTGGTCGTCATAGCAACAGGGCGCAATAGACACCAGATCGGACCAATCGGTAGAGAGCAGATCTGACCAATCAGACGAGCCAGGTGCCAGGTACTTTTCACACCTTTTCCGTCGGGTCACTCCTCAGATATTGAGAATGAACTTGCAACTTGAGGGGGGCCCCTAGTAGCGCGGGGGCCCTCTGCACCCGCATAGTCCACATATAGCAAGAAACGGCTCTGCTGACAGCATCACAGGATGTATAGAGACAGTGTCCTCATTCATCAAACTGTCTGAGCATCAAATCTGATCTCAAAGTGTTTGTTCTCTCATTTCAACCCTGAAGAACTCATCAGTTCATCTTTGTCACAGCTCTCAGATCAGTCTGACTGAAGGCTCTTATTTCAGAGAACCATCATTACATTTAGTAACCATGTGGTCTGTATACAGACCAGAACCTCTGCTGAAGTCCAGAAACCACAGCTGATGTTTTACTGTTCAATGTAG
Source organism: Sparus aurata (assembly GCF_900880675.1). Taxonomy (NCBI): domain Eukaryota; kingdom Metazoa; phylum Chordata; class Actinopteri; order Spariformes; family Sparidae; genus Sparus; species Sparus aurata. The sequence continues at coordinate 29,135,253 of NC_044205.1, forward strand.
GACCTTTACCGTTATATTTATATCTGCCCATGTGTCATTTGATTTGTCCAAATATTTTATAACAGACTCCATATTAACATATTTGTCATGTAATGTTTCCAAAGTAGATGAAATCTTTAAATGTGAGTGAGACTCTGGTTTTTAACAGCAGTAAATCATCATTAAAGTGAGCTGTGAGTATCTGTGTTCCTGCAGTAATGATGCGTTCAGGGACTGTCAGCAGTTTATTTCCACTGTGTCCTTCAGTGAAACCTGCAGAGTAAACAGACTTGATGTCCAAAGTGTCTGCAGGTCTGTGAGCTTCACTCCAACACGTTAACATGAAGCTGAAAGGAAGCTGGCTACGCTACACAGCCGCTCCACTTGTGGTCTGAACAGGACTGAAGTCCTGCTGGTCTTTATATCACTGACTGACAGCTGATGGAGGGAGTCTCTGGAAACACTCATTTATCACTTCTGCTGTCTCTCTGCTTCTCTCATCAGATGGTGATCTCTGTCAGAGTGATGAGAAAGGTGGAGGTGTTGAGAGGATCAGCTGTGTCCTGATGATCCAGAGAGGTTGAAGCAGCACCATCAGCTGGTGGGTGGAGAGGCTCTGACTGGGCCGTGTTACTGGGAGGTGGAGTGGAGAGGAGAGCTTCATCCAGCATTGACTGACGGACCAATCACAACAAGTGGAGATGACTGTCAGTGCTGCAGTGTGAACTGCTCTGAGATCAGCTCCACTGTCACACACAATGTCCAGTCCAGCATCATCCCTGTGTTCCTCTGGATGTGACAGAGTATCATCAGTGTATCTGGACTGCTCTGCTGCTGCTCTGTCCTTCTACACAGTCTCTGCAGACACACTGACACTCCTCCACTCCTTCTGCTCCACACTCACACACCACCTCCACCTGGACCTCCACCTGGACCTCCACCTGGACCTGGACCTGGACCGGGACCTTTAATCTTTTATTCTCTCACATCAACATCTTTATTTGGATATTTGTTTTTGCTGTCAGTTGCAGCTCCACCATGTGGAACGATGGTGAATTGCAGTTTATTTCCACATTATATTTTAGAAGTTGATGTGAAAAAGCAGTTCTGGTTCTGACCACCAACACCAGATTCTCTCAGAACTGAACAGAAAATAGTTTGAGAAGAAGAAAAGAAGTTTGGATTTAATCAGAACTTCACTGAAGTCTCCAAACTGAAACACGGTTCTGACTCCAAACCCAAGTATGTTTGTTATCAGAGCAGGTTCTGTATCTGACAGCTTTAAAGTCTTCTTTGTCGAGTGGATCCGACCAGACTGTTGTGGCAGAAAGTGACCTAAAGAATCCAAAGAGTCTGGTCATCATTGTGAATCTGTCGCCTTAAACAAACTTTAACTTTCACATGGTCATTTGATCTGCTGTTAAAAAAGACATTGATCAGAGTTGCTTTTATTTGCTGTAATATCTGTAGATTTAGTTGTAAAGTCAGTTCAGTCTTAAACTTTGCTCACACACTGAACATCAGAACATTTTCACTTCCTTTAGACGTGAAGTAAGAAACATGTACTAACTGTTACCATGAGTGTCATTATCAGTGATTAAGAAATATATAATGAATGTTTTATATTTAATCCCACTATTCAAATCTCATGTGATGTAAATCGCCTCCATCTATATTATTATATGTCAGCGTCTCATTTCATTTAGTTTTGTTTGTTTGTTTGGTTTATCCCGTATGTATTGTGTTTTATTTTATTTCTCTAAAGAAAAACAGATTCTGTAAAAGACAAATCACTAAAAATGAGCTGGATTTGATGTTCCCTCTACGGGTCGACTGATGTGTTTTTTGTCTGTTATTAGTAATCAAGTAGAAAACTGATATTAATTTACAGAAAATTAAAAACCTCAGTGTGAAAGTGGAGAATAACCAGTGATGGAATGTAACTACAATTTACACCAGTACTGTACCTGAGCTCAGTTCTGAGGTTCTTTCCTCTAGTCAGTCCATTTTTCTGCTACTTCCTATCTACTACCTCTCTACTTCCGCTCTACTTCCTCTCTACTTCCTCTCTACTTCCTCACCAGTGACTCAACAGATTGAGGTCATTCAGTGTTGAAAGGCTGTTAATTGTGTTGTGTAACCAATCAGAGTGCTGTGGGGGGACGTGGAGTGAGACCAGACTGGTGACGACAGACAGAACGCTGCATCAGAGGTAAAGGATCTGTTTTCATTTCATTTATTTTATTGGCAGTTGGACACAAAACACTCAGGAAGCATTCATCAGAGAAATGCTGAATATCTGCCCTGATAATGGCTCTACACACAGTTCAGCTGCTGTCGTTCTGTCTGTCAGCCTTCATCTACAACACATTGATGTGTTCTGGAGCTTGGCAGCGTTGAAACCAGAACCTTTGAGTGTGAATACTGTTGTCCAACCCAAACCATGATCTGTGGGTTATTTCCTCCAGCTCTGATTTGTAAGTGAGCTCATTATTTTACAGTGTTTTCATCCTAGTCAGTGTGGAAAAGACAATCTGCAGAATAATGTAGCAATGTAGAGACGGATGTTTAGTTTTTTGTTGAGCTGCAAACTGAGTGTAAAGAAACATGCTCTCAGTTTGTACACTTGGTAAATGTATCAGCTGTGAATGTTTAGTGAGCTAAAATCTGCTAAAGTGAAATGTGACATTGATATTTCTGTTTTAATCAGCCTCTGTATGTTTTCATCTTTGTATTAATTCCTCTCTTTATTTACATTTGCTTTATCATTTAAATGATGAATTCATTCTTTATTTTAATTTATTCAGTTATATATTTCCATCTTGTGTATTATTTTTCTGAATGCAAAAGAAAAAGAATATTCTAAATAAATACGTTAATAAATAAAATAATAAATGACAAATAGGAAATGAAACAAAAAATAGAGAAATAAATACAAGAACATGATTTTGTCACCTTTTTTGTAAATCAATGAAGTCCTACATCATTTTTAATTTCATTTTAGACGCATTTAATGACATAAATTTAATAATTAAGCTAATTAGGGCGCACAGGTGGTCGAATGGTTAGAGGGCATGCCACATACGCAGCCAACCCCGGTTCGATTCCGGCCGGAGGTCCTTTGCTGCATGTCCCATCCCCCTCTCTCTCCCATATTTCCTACCTGTCTACTGCTTAATAAAGGTGTCTATGCCAGAAAAAAATAATAATTTTGATAATTATTTACTTTTGATTTCAGTTTCTAAGTATTCCACGTTACTCCAGACTCACTGGTGATGAACTCAGTTTCACTCTGTGCTAAAACTTGATAATTTACAAATACATGGTCACATTTTACAGAAACTATTGAAAGAAACATTTTCCTTAAAAATATTTGTGACCACATTTCTCTGATTTATAAGTTCCTTTTGAGCTCAAAACCCAGAACATCCTAATGTCCAATTCTGGCACTAGGCCTTGCCTCACAGCCTGAGGACAGAAGCTACGTCAGCGGTTACTTCTGGTTCTGTTAGTCTTTTCAGTATTCTTTGAGCTCTGAGCAGACACCTCACCTCTCCTCCGTCACTGATGCTCTGTGGATGGATAGATCACCTGCTGCAGAGCCTTCCTGTCCTGGGCCGAGCACAAACCAGACAACATGTCAGTCCACAAAACTTGATTACTTCATTGTTTGGCTCATCTTGTTCGTCTTGGTGATTCATCCTTTCAACCGTCCATCACCTGCAAGATGAGAAAGAAGAGCAGTGGTAGTTTCACGTCTCTTTGTGCAGGTTTTGTGTATTTGTAGAAGTTTCATGTGTATTTGTGGAAGTTTTTGGTGAATTTGTGGAGGTTTGTAGAGATTTTGAGTGTCATTTTGGAGGTTTTCTTAATATTTATGGAACTTTTTTGTACATTTATGAAGTTTTGTAGAGTTTTTGTATGTGTTACGTTTATTTTGTGTATCATTGTTAGATTTTGAGTGTATTTGTGGAAGTTCTGTGTGAATTTGTGAAAGTTTTGTGTGCATTTGTGGACGTTTTGTGTGCATTTGTGAAAGTTTTGTGTGCATTTGTGGAATTTTTTTATGTGCATTTGTGAAAGTTTTGAGTGTATTTGTGGAAGTTTTGAGTGTATTTGTGGAAGTTCTGTGTGAATTTGTGGAAGTTCTGTGTGAATTTGTGAAAGTTTTGAGTGCATTTGTGAAAGTTTTGAGTGCATTTGTGGAATTTTTTTATGTGTATTTGTGGAAGTTTTGAGTGTATTTGTGGAAGTTCTGTGTGAATTTGTGAAAGTTTTGTGTGCATTTGTGGAATTTTTTTATGTGCATTTGTGAAAGTTTTGAGTGTATTTGTGGAAGTTTTGAGTGTATTTGTGGAAGTTCTGTGTGAATTTGTGAAAGTTTTGAGTGTATTTGTGGACGTTTTGTGTGCATTTGTGGAGGTTTGTGTGCATTTGTGAAAGTTTTGTGTGCATTTGTGGAAGTTTTGTGTGAATTTGTGGACATTTTGTGTGCATTTGTGGAAGTTTTGTGTGCATTTGTGGAAGTTTTGTGTGCATTTGTGGAAGTTTTGTGTGCATTTGTGAAAGTTTTGAGTGTATTGTGGAAGTTTTGAGTGTATTGTGGAAGTTTTGAGTGTACCTGAAAAAATTATCTAACATGTGTATACACTGAGAGCCACAACATTAGAACCAATGACAGGTGAAATAAATAACATGGATCATTGTGTTCCAATGCCATGTTCGGCTGTGAAACCATGAGTCCTAGCATTCATGTGGATGTCTCTTTGACAAACACCAGTCACCCAAACACAGCTGCAGACCGAGTACACCCCCTCATGGCAGCAGCACTCCTTGATGGCAGTGCCCCCCCAGCAGGACAACGCGTCTGCAACGCTGCAAAAACTGCTCAGGAACGACCCGAGGAACGTGGGAAAGAGCTCAAGGTGTCAACCTGGCCTCCAGATCCCCCAGATCTTAATCCAACTGAGCTTCCACTAGATGCAGTCTGAGCCAAGAACGATCCACGGGGGCCCCAACGTGGATGGGAGTTGGTTCTGATGCATCCCATAGATGCTCAACTGGATTGGGATCTGGAGAATGAGGAGGCCAGTTTGACACCTTGGGTTCTTTGCCATGAGGGGGTGCAGTTGGTCTGAACGGTGTTTGGGTGGGTGGTGTTTGTCAAAGAGGATCCACAGAAATGACAGAACTCAAAGTTTCCCAGCAGAACATTTGATTGTGACAAGATGATCAATGCTCACTTCACTTGTCAGTTGTTTTAATATTGTGGCTGAACAGTGGAGACATACATGTTAAATACTTTTCATGTTTTGCTTAAATTGAGTTTTTAACTATATTATTCATACTTTCACTGCACTTTGTCCAACAGCTTTAGTTACTAGTTACTTTGCAGATTTATATAAACAATATGAAATATTCAAACATGATGTATTATTATAGATTAAGTTATTCAGCATTAAAAGCAGAAAGTTGAGAGCCAGTGTGCTGCATATGGAGGACAATTATTAATCAATTGATTAATTGGGTGATGTCGGTATATTTATAAAGCAATTCTGTAGAAAGACAGCTGATTTTTTAGTCTCATTCTCAGGTCGTCAAATAACGCACTTTGTGGCCTATTAACAGGACTCATAGAGAGTCAAGTTGTTAAAAGTGAAAACACTTGTATTTTCATACACATTTTATTTCAAGATATATAGATTTTCTATATCCAGTAGCTGTAAAAACATTCCATGAATCCTGTTGGTTTTGAGGCAGGGCCTAAGTCTGCTCTGGGTGGTCAGTTCACACAAGCCTGATAACCAGTTTGCCTATCAGACTACTAAGAACTGTATTGCTGTAACTGAACTTTTGTGCCTAGAACTCTATAGTGGTGATCTGGTTGTTGTAGCTTACTGCACTCAAAATTGTTTAGCTAACACTGTTAGCCTGAAAAGCTTTATACCGCGATGTTTCTCCAGCAAAACAACAACTTCAAAGGCTTCATAAAGCTTACAAGCACTCTCTGAACGCACATTCGTGCGCTCCAGTTGAGATGTACAAGAACTGAAAACAAATCTTCAGTACACTCAGAAGGAAGCAGACAAACTAACAACCGCTCAAGCTGTTTGTAGCTATCAGTTTGCAAGACAACAACCTCAAAGGCTTCATAAAGCTTATCAAGCACTCTCGGAACACGCATTTGTGCGCTCGAGTTGAGATGTACCTGAACTGAAAACAACCTTCAATACACTCAGAAGGACGCAGACAAACTAACAACCGCTCAAGCTGTTTGTAGCTATCAGTTTGCTGCACTTCTACCATGAACATAACCACAACAACTGCTTCTGAATGAAAATCGTCACCACAACACAATCAGATCGTTATTAGTGGTCTGCTGGGCAGTGAGGCCGAGGGCCCTGTAACAGCTTTGTAATGATCTCTGCATGGTGTTATCAAGCAGGATGCTGTTACACACAGTTGCAAAGAAATTGATTTCCTGCTATTTTTTTTTTTATTTTGTTTTATCACAGAGTTCAACATTATCTTCAAGCAAATGCATCGCGCCCATACACACTGAGCTCGCGAGGGAAATCGGCATGGACAGATGAGGGCAGAGACCGGAGCCGCTTCAGTGGCGTCAGGCTATCTTTTACCGTGGCCCTGAGCATATCCCTAGCCAGGCCGAGGCCCAACTAAACACGTACACATTGTGCACGATTCTACCATACCATAGGTGTGTAACAACAGAGGCCTGTAAGTTGGCGGGATAGCACAAGGGCTCTTAGGATACGGTATTACCAATACCAGCAGCTGGTCAAAGGCCTGACTACTGCCATTCATAGAAAACACTGCTATCAGCTCCGATGGACTGCACTCGGGCATTTGCCATTGAAGATAGCTGAAGTCTGGTCAAGTTAACATGTAACTTACAATAATAACACCAGGTTTGCCTGGCAGACCACTAACAACTGGATTACTGTTACTGAACTTTTGTCTCTAGACAGCTCTATACAACGAGGCCTCCAAATCAACACTTCTCCGCTCAGTTCTGATGGTGTTGTAGCTCTCAATTCACTGCACTTCTACCACATATGAGAACGCCAATGTTAACACCAAGCTCTGCTTAACATGGTTTATACACTCAAAGGACGCAGACAAACTAACAACTGCTCAAGCAAAACCTTACACAGGTTGACAGAAATTAACATGTTTCCGGTAATTCTGCTGGTGTTTGGAGCTCAGTTTGCTGCACCTCTACCATGAATGAGACCACAAGAACCGCTTCTAAACCAAAAACTTCACTACCGCACAATTGCACATGAGAAACTGAATACGATCCTTATTAGTGGCCTGCTGGTCGTATAGGCCGAGGCTTATGTTAATGTTGAATCTACATAAATGAAGCTGTCCATTTAAAATGTATAAGTCCGAGCTCAAAACCCACAGGGTTCAAAGGAAGAGGAAGTCATTTAAACAGGTTTTGTTTCACTTAGAGGAAATATAAACAAGTCTGGTTAAAGTGCCTAAATGCATTTATTTGATCTAATTCATAAAGTATTTAACATGTGTATACACTGAGAGCCACAACATTAGAACCAATGACGGGTGAAATAGATAACATGGATCATTGTGTTCCAATGCCATGTTCGGCTGTGAACACCATGAGTCCTAGCATTCATGTGGATGTCTCTTTGACAAACACCAGTCACCCAAACACAGCTGCAGACCGAGTACACCCCCTCATGGCAGCAGCACTCCTTGATGGCAGTGCCCCCCCAGCAGGACAATGCGCCTGCAACGCTGCAAAAACTGCTCAGGAACGACCCGAGGAACGTGGGAAAGAGCTCAAGGTGTCAACCTGGCCTCCAGATTCCCCAGATCTCAATCCACCTGAGCTTCCACTGGATGCAGTCTGAACCAAGAACGATCCACGGGGGCCCCAACGTGGATTGGAGTTGGTTCTGGCGCATCCAATAGATGCTCAACTGGACTGGGATCTGGAGAATGAGGAGGCCAGTTTGACACCTTGGTTTCTTTGCCATGAGGAGGTGTAGTTGGTCTGAACGGTGTTTGGGTGGGTGGTGTTTGTCAAAGAGGCTCCACAGAAATGACAGAACTCAAAGTTTCCCAGCAGAACATTTGATTGTAACAAGATGATCAATGCTCACTTCACTTGTCAGTTGTTTTAATGTTTTGGCTAAACAGTGTAGATATACATGTTAAATAAAATATGATTATATCATTTATATTATATATAAATGAGATCATATAAATGCAGGCGTTCTAAACAGACACACTGTTTATATTTCCTCTCAGTAAACAAAAAACATTTAAAATACTACTAAATTTAAAGAGCCGTGTCCTAACAGAGACACTGTCGTGGCTTCTACCAACCCAAACTGTCGGTATTCAACGACCTGTGAATGAGACTCGACTATTCTCTAGAATCATTTACTGATTTTAGAGTATTAATAAACAGCAACTGACAAATCTCACACTTTCTGCCTTTAATTTTTGCACTTTTATTGCACTGACCTTGTTGGACCAGGTGTCTCTCCTCTCCGGGTCTGATCACCATACAGGTCAGAGCTGTTCCACCTGAAGCTGAAGACAAGTCCCACTGTTCACCTGGAGAGAGGAGGAAGGACTTTAATATAACATGATGACCACATAGATATATGTGTGTGTGTTTGCGTATATTCTGATTATAGCAGTAAAAAAGAAAATGTAATCAGATTACAGACACATCTGGCAAAAAGGGGAATTCTTACAGGATTATAATTTCATAATAAGAATGGTATAGCAGTCTGTAACCATGTGCATGACATCACTTCGGGAGTCTCACATCACTCTGCACTATAACATCTGCTATAATCTGATTTAATAAATGTGTTTTTTAAAGGTAAACCAAAAGTTAACCAAATGTATTCAATCCTGAGAACATGTAGTGCTTTATAGACAAGTAATATGATTTTAAAGTCTATCTTTTGACACACAGGGAGTCAGTGCAGCAATCTAAATATCAAATTAAACCAGAACTGAGACAAACACATTGAATCCATTCTGTGCAGCTACAATGAGGCTGCATATTGTGTGTTAAACTACTTTAGCTGCTCAAAATGACCTTCTAGATGCTGATATACTAACATACTGAGACATTATTACACACAACACATGGAGCCTGTTAGCTAACTGTGCTGTAACGATGCTAGTATTAACAAGCTAACATTACACAGCATGATAATGCCCTCATGCTAACACTCTACAACAGACACACAAGTTAGCTAACATGCAAACCTGTCTGTAAAAACACGACGATTAAATGACTCAGAAGTCTTTACAAGCTCGTTATAGTGTCAGTACCGTTAATAAAGGCAGCTGAGCCGCTGCTAACGTGTTTCCAAACCTGCAGTGCATCTGCAACAAGTTACACCAGCTAGCTAACACAGCATAACACTACCACTCACTTACACTGACCAGTATAACATTAGCTAAACAGCTTTCATGCCGTTCTAAATAATAAATAAATTTTAAAAAGACTTCCGGCCGACTTTACCGAAACTACCGTCTTGTTTTTAGATAGTGACCAAAGTTTAGTTAACTGTGCATTATTTATGTAATTAACATGGCAGAGATAAAAACGACCCAAATCTCAATGGAGTCTGGTGCATGGAACAAAACACAACGTCCATCACGGATTTAATTGGCTGTAATTAAAGGATTACGTTCCAGCTGAATTTACCTCAACAGTTAACAGTTAAATGAGACGTCTTCAGCTTCTGTTCAGAGTTATTTCAGAAACACTTGAAGTAGAAACAAATCTCACCACATGAGAGGGAGGCTGGCTCCATTTTTTCCGTTCCGTTCCGTTTTCTTTTCCGCTTATCCGTGAGGGTCGCGGGATGTTGCCGCTTTCCCCCCCCCTAAGGGGTTGCGGGGCTTACTGGGGCCAAATCCAGTTTCATTCTATGGGCGTAGGCCAGGGTTCACCCTGAATGAGTTGGCTCCATTTTAACCCGCTCATAAGTAGCACTTACAGCGCATGACGGTAGTTAATATGTGGAGCTGCTGATATATGAAGGAACATCACCTGGGCTTATTATCTGAGATCAATAAGTATTAACTACCTGTACACCTCCCACACAGACATGAATACACCTGTACTGAGCAGGTAACTGGACACATAAAGCAGATTATACAGAACAGTTTACTCACCGTGTTTGTGTCCTCAGAGAAGAGCAGCTCCAAACAGAGTGACGATCAGTCAGCCATTTTTATACACATCTGAGGTTTTGGAGGGAAATCCACTCTCTTTACGCGGGAAAACGCCCCTTTTGGCACGCACCACCTGCATTGGTCAGAAACTCTGTGGGCGGGACTCATTTTTCATAGTGATTTTACCTGAGAGACAGGTAACTGTTGGATACTGTAACTCAGTTGGTCGAGCATAACCCCCATGACTAGGAATTTATATTAGCTCAGGGATCGAGTCCCGGCCTGGAATCCTGGTGTCATAAGAGACCGAAACAATTCCAGCAATAATAATTATGTAATTAACAAATAAACAATTGGTAATAGAATTAAGATAGTTCTTCATTTTTTTAATTGATATTTCATTTCTCCAGTCTTTATTTGTTGTTATTCAAAACTAACGGAAAGTAATCAAGTTACATTACTTTGATATTGTAATTGGGTGCATTCAGGTCATTTGGACACCTCAGCTGAGGTGTTATGGATTTCTGTTCTGTACTTTTACCATAAAATTAATTAAATTAAATGTGAATGAAATCAAATGACTTCATAGGGTTGATGTCACAGAAAGGAGTGTGGCAATTGTACATGTGATGTATATAGGAATGTCTGTCTTTCTTTTTAATATATTGTTTATTTTCTACTATTATTATTGTTTATTGATAAATTGAACTGTCCTCAGGTTGCTGTGACCCACAGATGTCCCTGTTTGCAGGACCATAAAAGGAATTCTGATTTTGATTCTGATTCTGATTCTGGTTCTGAGTCAATCACGATCCCTGGGAACTGCATGAGGAGGTCAGTGACATAATATTCTATCATATCACATTATATCAGTCATAAATAAGAAAATGTTTCTAATAGTATATCACATTGTGTTTGTGACAAATGAAAGTGCATCGACTTTAATGACCACTAGGTGGCGCCTGCTTGACACAGTCACCCGAGGTTTGACAACTCCCACCTCCCATTGTCCTAGAGCGCACCTGAATGCATCAATTTTTGAACTTAGATGTTGAATAAAAAAGCTACTTTCCACAAGTTGTGCAAGATTTATTGACTGCTGAACTTAGTACTTCCTAGACTACTTGCATGCATAGTAAAAAAGTACTTTTATTGTGTACTTTTCAAGTAATACTCTTTCAAAGTTCTTACCAGAAATCAATAATTATTATTTTTTACTACTTATGTAAAGTATGTTTTTTTTATTCCACATCAAAGTTGGGTCAAATATCCTTATTCTTTTTCCCTGTCAAGGGTTTTGACATAGATTACTCAAACAGAACACAGTAAAAGTACTTTGGAAGTATACTTAGTTCAGCAGTTCAGTGGTTCAGTTGCACACACATTGTTCGGTTTATTTCATTATTCATCCTGATTCCAACAATTAGTGAAGTCAATAAAATTAATATCAGATCAGTAACTTAGCTTATCACGACTGGCTTGACCGCAGTAATACAAAAACTAAATGTTAAAGTACTGCAGGGGGAGCTGCTCACTTTACTCATCAACAGATACATCACTGATTACTCATAAAGAGGTGATGATGATGATGGTGACGACGAAGAGGAAGAAGATGATGATGATGATGATGACAGTCAGGGGAGGAGAGAGAGAAGCAAAGTGAAAGTTTATAGAAGAAGAAAATGTGTTTGCACAGTTTGATCTTTAATTAGCTGTGTTAATATTTCTACCCCATCATGTGATTCGGTTTGTTCTGCTCTTCATTCTGTGCATTGACACGTATATAGCACACAGATAAAGTTTAGTTAAAGTCAGTATTTGTCCTCAGGTCGCGTCTGCTCTCCGCCCAGATGTTTCACACTCTTCTTCTTCTTCTGCCACGTTTTTGCTCCTTTCCAAAGACAAGGACGAGACTGGGAAGCTGTGCTGCAACCTGATTGGTCCAAAATCACCAGAGCCCGCCTCTACTCCCGCCCCTTAGCTGGTTCCGTGGCTCTGATTGGTGGAATGTAAAGTCAGTCACCGTTACTATGGACTTTGGCTTTGCTGGTATCCAAGTGAGGACGTGATTTCTTGGTGAAGTCGTCTCTTCATCACTGAGAGCAGAACACACCAAGCGGCGTCACTTTGTCCGTGTTTCTGACACACTTACAGCTCAGCTAGCTTCTTAGCTCCTAGCTGCTTTACTGGAAAATCTGCATTGTAGATTCTACGAAGCAATGGCCCAGAGAAAGAACTCCAGAACCCAGTCCAAAAAAGGTCAGTGAGTTACCCTTTCTTCGCTAGATTCTAGGGACGCGCCTGTGTCCTCTCCACATATTTCCATTTCATATTCAGCTAATTGAGGTAGTTTTCCTTTTCGGCAAAGTCCGGCTGGTCAAAACCGAAGATGTTTGAGTTTGTGATCGTTTAAGATGCGTTTCTTCATTGCGGCTAACATAGCGACACAGTATGCAGCACAAACTACAGCTTTCAGCGCCGGACTGCCTGTGGTTCCCACGGTCTTCTTCTGGCATGAAGTGCGTCCTGCTGGGCGTCTAGAAGCGGTGTTAACCCGCAGTAAAGCGTAAGAATTGGTCAAAGTAAAGATATTTTGTGTATTTTATCCACGCCGAATTGAAAAGTGGGTGCTATACGTTCATGTGAATGTTTTTTTTCGTGATTCCTCAGGCGTTTGCTCTGCCACTAAGCAAAAACACCTTAAATTGGCAGATGTTTGAATGGAGTCTGGTTTGACGTTCTCGCGATACAAGAAAACTGGGCCATTTTAGCCATGTTTTGCTAGCTGTCAAAATTCCGTGAATGTAGAGGACATACTCAGTCTAATTTAACTGAGATTCAGTCACATGATGCTTTGTGTGGCTTCCTGCACTAGCATGGTGCCTTCCCTGCCACTGACATCAAGCTAACTAGGCTACCGTCAGAGATAGCCTGCTATCATTAGCTAACAAGCTATTAACTTTTTAACAGGCAGCATCCTGGTTGATGGAGGTCCAGGGATGGAGTCACAGCTGCCTCAGACAAACCAGCTGTACGTTTATAAGACAGACACAAACCTCTCAGGTTATTCTACAATCATTACACATTTTCATCTTGATTATTAATTAGTACAGCAGGAAAAAAACATGTTTCTGTTGTTGTGTCTAAGGCAGTGGTGAGTTCAATGACCTTTTGCACATTTGTTGTCATTGGCATCGTTCCTGTGGTTATCACAGTTGTGTGGTGATATTTAAATAATATCCTGATTAAAGGAGCAGTCTGTAGTTTAGGGAAGACAAATTAATGAGGAGAGAAAGATCTGACTGATTTCTGCCAAATCAAACTAAATAATCAAACTCTTTGTTGTCATGACTGAATGAAAAAACTGACCTTAAAGAACAACACGCTTTATACTGTTTTATTTTGTTTACATGTGGCAGACCCTGCCACCTGTCTAGCTTGAGAACAGCTTGTTTATTCACCGATGGAAAAAATATATATCACAGAGGTTGTATTGAGTATTGAAATTGTGATTTTGAATTTTCTTTTCAAAACCACCTATTGCTGATCTGAAAGCTGTGTATTAGATTTTCACTAGATAATTATTTGGCTGAATTAATTCACAATAACGACACTACCGCAATATCTGTAGAATATTTTGGCATCAGTCAAATTCATGTTTAACTTCGTTTATTGTGTGTTTCGTCTCTTTTTCTTTGCAAATGCACTAGCTGAAACTCTGAGTGTAGAGAGTTGGAGAGGGAGTCTGTAACCACAACTGTGAAAAAAAAAAGAAAAAGAAGCGTGCAAAACAAACAATTATACTAAATGAATAAGGAAAAGGCAGCTGGGTGAACTGATGAGGAAAACATCCACAGGGCCTCATATGTGTGCTGGATTGTTTACACAATATGATCATGTGTTTCGATAACAGGATGTAAATATTGAATTTCTTTAATGTCACTGTTATTGTCAATAATGGTATATTGTGACAGTTAGGGGAAACATATCAGAAAACTCATTTAAGATTTAGGACTCGTTGTTGGTGTGTCTTTATCTAATAACCAGTACCAGAGGATCAATAGTTTACATTACCTTTCTATTTACCACTTTATTACTTTATTTCTGCATCTTCTCAAACTTCTCAGTGCCTTTTATTCCAAACTATATTAATCACAGTATGGATGTGCCAGTCATCCAGAAATAAGTTACACTAGTAACACACGATGGTAAACTTAGAGAAGATTACTGACCACCTCTGCTGAGCCACCAGCAGGTAGGACGGGAATGAACTTTACAGCAGAGCCAACATGTCGTCAGTGAGAGCTTCATCTTATGGCTGCTCATAGTGACGCTTCAAACTGAGTACCAGTGAAACTGAAAGTGTAAAGTACTGACAGCTGGGACTGAAATTGTGATTATATTGGTTTAAATTATTTTATCTTGGGCCGGGCAGCATATAGCTATTATATCGTCTTAGACTTCGGATTTCATTATATGACTTAAGTGTTGTCTTGTCCTGTTTTAAAGGCTGAACTACAGTAAAGTGATGTTAATACAAAGTGTCAGGCACATAATTGTGAACAGATCTGAACCTGGTAATGATTCACCAGCGTTCCACATCAGACCTGTGAGTTATAACATGATCCTCGTCTGCTGCGGGACATTAAACTTCATGTACTGTCCCTCCGGTTATAGTGACATGTCGACACTGTGCCACGTGTGTGTGTGTGTGTGTGTGTGTGTGTGTGTGTGTGTGTGTGTGTGTGTGTGTGTGTGTGTGTGTGTGAACAAACAAGTGTCAAGGTTATTCTGTGGGGTATTCTGTCCTCTCTGGTATCTCTCACACACACACACACACACACACACACACACACACACACACACACACACACACACACACACACACACACAGTGTCCCTGGGTTTGTCAGCTCTAATAATAGTGGGGATCAGGTTCTGGATGGCCAGTAGACTGTTGCACTGCTGGGAGGAAGAAGAAGAGGAGGAGGAGCTCTTTCTTTCTTTCTTTCTTTCTTTCTCTCTTTCTCTTGGCTCGCTCAGTCACTCTCAGTCGTTCTCTCCGTGCGCTGCTTTCCTTTGATGTGGTTCCTGTTGGATGATCACTAGTTTGGAATATTTGTTCTTTTGGATTGTTTTTACCTCCTTTCATCACGTCATTGATTTCTTTTGTACTTTTTAAACTGCTCTTTCTTAAAGTACTTTATCTTTCTGAAGAGTTTGAGGAGATAGATTTGTAATTGCTCGTTCTTTACTTGAACATAAAGAGTTAGGGTTAGGGCCCGTCACTTCAGATTCTTAGATATTTCATGTATGTTGATGGTGGTTTAGTGTTCAGCCCACTGTGTCTGTCTGGTCTGGACGGTTTGTCTGCACTGGACCCTGTCCGGCCTGGTTCTGGTCTGGCTTAGTCCTGTTTGTTGCCTCAGCTGAGACCTGAGACAGTCGATGCAGCGCTACCGCCAGTATGGCTCCTCCTACTCCTCCTCCTCGCCCTCCTCAGTCCCTGTAGAGGAGGTGCACGCCACGGAGGAGGAAGAGGAGGTGTACACTGAAGAGGAGGTGTATGAGGAGGAGGTGTATGAGGAGGAGGCGGAGCCGCTGATACAGGAGGAGATGGAGCCTGTGGTCCAGGAGACAGGTAGGATCACAGTGTGACCTGTTGACCTGGTTTGGTTTGGCTCGGTTCTTATCTGGCCTGGTTTGGTTTGGTTTGGTTAGGAGGCGTGAATGAGGAGGAGGTCGCGCAGACGAAGGGGGAAGTGCAGCCTGTCGTAGAGGAGACAGGTAGGGAAGGTTTATGAGCTTGTTTTGGCATGGTTTGGTTTGACATGGTTTGGTTTAGTTTTGCATGGTTGGTTATTCACTGGTGGAAAAAAAAAGATCTCATTAGGTTTTGTTTGTTCAGCAGCTCAGTGAGTTTGGTTCTTTGTGTGGTTCATTGGTTTGGTTTGACCTTGCATGGTGAGCAGCATGCGTTCAATACTAACTCAATCCCTCCTTTCACAATAAAAGCCCTCCAAGCAAACAGAATTGTGTTGGGCTTTTATTTATGCAGTTTATGCTGCACTGGAGATCAGAATTTCCTTGTTGAAACTTCCAGCTTCCGATCTCAAAGCGTTCGAGCTGCAAGTCGCCGGACGCGATCATACGACTGTAGAATAATGACATCCCTCACATGACGCCATTGTTGTGTGACATCAGACAGCTACTCCCTCGTGAAGTCATGGTCACAGCAGTCTGGACATGTGGACCTTGTCATGTATCCTCCTGGTTTTCTTGGAACACCTTCAGTACTCTTCAGACTGGAGCTCTGTGGTTGCATTCTCTACACTGTACTCAGACTGGTGATCCGTAGTGTAGCTCTGGATGATACGGGGGGATGTGTTTCTGCTTCTTCAGCCTCCCTCCTGGAGTTCTGCTGCTGCTCTCAGGAGCTGCTTGGGTGTAAATATACATGTATATGACCTTGGTAGTCGTAGTCATGCGTCTTTTTGGGCTCATGTCCAAAGGCTTTTCACTTTCCATCAAAGAAAAAAGGTGTTTTCCCACCCAGTCATCCATCTTCTGCACTGATGAGTCAACCAGGAGAGGTTTGTGTCCATCCAGGACTTGAGGAGCTCAACATTATGTACTGGACAATAAATAAGACCTTTACCTGTGAAACCTTCTGAAGACTTCTAAAATAGCTCCTCACACTTTGTAACTCCATCTCTTCCATTAACACGTGTTGTATAACAGACATTTGAACCCATGAAAATGTCTTTGAGACACTTTGTCGCATCGCTGCCGTCCCCTCAGTCAGTGAAGGAACCTTTCCCACTGATAAAACACCCGGCGGCTATTTCTGGTTTCTGTCTCGAGCACTAATTAGATGTGATTGTGATATAAAAGCAGACATCTGTTGTCATTAGCTGCAGTCGTCTCAGCTGTCAGTGATGGAGGACAAACAGCTGTTGTCAACTCTCTCTCTC